>NC_084900.1:22128005-22428005 GCF_949316345.1 Pungitius pungitius
GGCACTGGCCTCCTAAGCCAGGGATTGTGGGTTTGAGTCTCATCTGGGGTGATTTACAGCAGAGTGGCGCAGCGGAAGCGTGCTGGGCCCATAACCCAAAGGTCGATGGATCGAAAACATCCTCTGCTAACTGACTTTTTACCACTCACTCACTGCATTCTAACATGGTTGGTGAAATCATCCACAGGTTCTTAAATCAATGTGCGGCTGTTCGACATTGGTGCTTTGCGTTAAAACATTTTTAGTTTAAAACTAGTTGAAATCAAGAATCGTAACTTTGAGTCACAACCTATGATCCATAGCAGAGTGGCGCAGCGGGAGCGTGCTGGGCCCATAACCCAGAGGTCGATGGATCGAAACCATCCTCTGCTAACAGACGGTTGGCTTTTATAGAACAAGGATTCCAAAACATTTTGGCGCTTCTTCTACTGCCTAACATTATTGCATTGCTCCAGTATTTTCAAAGAATACAAAAATGTTCAGGTCCATTGTGTAGTGATCAAATGCACATTAGCCGATCAAAATATTACTCATTGTAAGTCAAAAATGACATTTTGTGTTGTTCGGGGAACGACATTGGAACTTTTTTGTATTGACATAAAAGCCCCAGTGGCCTAATGGACAAGGCACTGGCCTCCTAAGCCAGGGAATGTGTGTTCGAGTCCCATCTGGGGTGATTTAAAGCAGAGTGGCGCAGCGGAAGCGTGCTGGGCCCATAACCCAGAGGTCGATGGATCGTTAAAACATTTTTAGTTTAAAACTACTAGAAATCAAGAATCGTAACTTTGAGTCACAACCTTGACTCCTGGCATGGCTCTGCTGACACCTGCTGCTGCCATCATCATTACTTTAAATATGAATCATATTACTGTCATCATAAACGAACATCTTTCTGCTCTCCCTCCCCACAGAAGCCTCTCTGGATGGTGGTTCAACGTGATGGTGGTAGTCCCTGCAGTGGTCCTCTGCAGGGACAACCACTATCAGGTCTGAGACAGCAGGTCCACCCCGATGGGGGTCTCCAACGGAGGGCTTGCGAGGAGCGACAAAAGGTCCGCGAACCATCTAGGGCCGGCCAGAGCGGGGCTACAAGCAGTAGGCCACCGTCCTGACGGACCTTCACCAGAACCCCCCGGGAGAGGAGCAACCGGGGAAAAATGCGTACAGACATGACATCGGCCATGCCTGCACATGCCCTCGCGCAGGGGGAAACACAGAGGACAGTGAGTGGTCTCTCTGAAGGCAAACAGGTCTACCTCGGTAAGACCGCCTTTCCACAGGAGTTCCACCACCTCGGGGTGGAGTCCAGTCCCGGGGCCTCGGCCCCTGTCTCGACAGGGCATCTGCCCCCCATATGGCCAGAGCCCGCAGGCAACGCCGAGTGACCTTGATCAGACGGCGCTGGTTTCCCCTCAGGGAGAACCCCTTGGCCCTGGGCCACCACTGCAACGGTCTCAAGTGTAACGGGCCGCAAAGGATCACGTAGGATGCTGCTGCCAGGAAACCTAACAGTCTCCAAAACTCTTTCACAGTGAGTGGCTGGCCTACCTTGTCCTGCATGGCTGCAGAGAGGATCGAAACTACTCGAGCGGGAGACGGATGTGCTCGCATCGAATCCCAAACAACGCCCAGGAAGGTGGTCCTATGCACCGGGGACAGCACGCTTTTCCTGCCATTGAGTCTCAGCCCCCAGACGGTTGATGTGGGCAAGCACAACACCTCCATGTTGCGCTAGAATCAACCGTCATCTATGTAGTTCAAAATGCGGATGCTCTGGAGACGCAATGGTGCCAGAGCAGCGTCCACGCATTTGGTACGGGGCCTCCGACGCCGGAAACGAGCGCCTGGATCCCGCGGTGAAGGGCCGGGAAAAGGCCCCAGCCGTCCCGGAATCCTCCGTGAGATCCATTTGTGATCCCCACCTGAAGACATCCGGCGCTCTGCCTCGGCACGAGCTGGCCGGAGCTGCGGGGAGCATGCCTCATCGAGCCGCTCCTCGGTGAAGAGAGCTCGACGGGAAAACGGATCTTCCTGCACAGCTAGCCCCGCGCCTAGACAGACAACACAGGCGTGCCGTCTGAGTCACTGCCCGTAATAAAACGGGTGCAAGGAGGGACACATTGGACAATACCGCTCAGCCATTACTAGGTGGAAAAACTTCACACGCACTAGATGAAGGCACAGAGATGAAGGCACAGAATGGTCCTGCCCTTCGGGTCCCTTTATAGCGCCCTGGTCCGGCCTCTGGCTATGATGTACCAGCTCGCCATTGGTTAAGTTTTACACGTGCTTCATGACGCGGTCACGCAGGGGCGTTCCCACAGCGTCTTTACGCAGCTCAAGTTCCCTGAGAGGGAACAAAGAATTACAGTTATCCAGTCTAAAAGTAACAAATGCATGAACTAGTTTTTCTGCATCACTTTGAGACAGGAAGTTCCTGATTTCCGATATATTACGTAGATGCAAAAAGGCAGTCCTTGAAGTCTTCTTTATATGAGAGTTGAAGGACATATCCTGGTCGAAGAGAACTCCAAGATTTCTGACGGTGCTGTTGGATACCAGAGCAATTCCATCCATAGAGACTGTATCACGTGACAGCTGACTTCGAAGGCGCCTGGGGCCTATCATGATAACTTCGTTTTTTTCCGAGTTTAACATCAGGAAGTTGCAGATCATCCAAATTTTGATGTTTTCAAGACAACCCTAATGTCTAACAAGCTGGTTGGTGTCTTCTGGCTCAATCGATAGATACAGTTGAGTATCGTCTGCATAACAATGGAAGTTTAACTTACAATACTACTCATTGTAAGTCAAAAAATACATTTTGTGTTTGGTGAACGAAATTGTGTGAATATGTATGTTTGCAAGGGGCATTATTCCTGCTACAACATCCATCCATAAAACACTAACAAACTGTAGCACTAACAAATCGTAGAACTTAAATTGCACTTTTCTATAACATGTTATAGAAACTGCTTATTTGATGAAAATTTTACTTTCTTGTTACTTATTCTGCTGAGTTTGTATCTCTATGGTGGAAATGCACTTATTGTAAATCACTTTTTATAAAAGCGTCAGCTAAATGACATGTAATGTAATGTAATAACTCCAAAAAAAGATCCTTCATTTGTCAGGAATATGCCTCCCCACAAGGTCTGGAATGCCATTGTTACCGAAGCGTGATCTGTTACCCGGAGATTGTGGGAACACAAAAAGAAACACAGAAATAGAAAAATTGAAGTAGTACTCTGAGCATAAGAAAGGTTCATTAAAAGGCTCTACATTCTCCTGCCAGGGAGCTCCGTATGCAATTCCCCCAGTGCTAACCCTCTGGAGGCCATATATATTTAATGCCAACGTGTGATCAATTAAATACACATGTGATCCAAGGCCGGGATGAATTTGGACTGGTTAACAGGTGACCAGCACAACTTTGGTTTTTAGGCAACATGTAAAAAGCTATTCAAACAATGACCTTCAGTGTTTACGAATCACATTTAAATCAAGAAAAAACTACTACAACTCCATTACTTTAGGCAATCTATTCATCTTTAGGTTACGAAATCTTCCCTAGAGACTGCATAGGTTTTTTTGAATGTGGTGATAAGCCAGAGGGACATTTACTTGCAGCAGGCCGGTAAGAAGAGGGCAAGTCCTGCGGGGATCAGAGCTTGTTGCTTTTTACCCTTCTGACAAAGACTCCTGCTTTACACCCACACACATTCAGTACCCAAGGGGGGAGGAACCCCAAATTGACACACACACACATCGTGTCTCTCATCTCTCATAGAAAGAGGCTATGTCTATTCTGAAACATTAAGCCTGCGTTCTTTCCCTACGAGGCCTGGAGAGGATGTAAGCCAATTCCAAGCTCTGCCGACTCCCAGGCGTCTCCTTTCCGAAGCATGCTGTTAAATCAGTGTGACGAAAACAGAGATAAGACCATGCATCTCATTTCCTGCGGCTGTGCATCACTGTAATCTTAGTTTTACCGCAGCTATGTGGTTAACCAATTGGTGGTTTTATACCGGGGTCCGTCTGCGTGGTTGTGTGCTGAATTTTGATGTTTTGGTAAATCGCTCGTCCGGGGAGAAATGAAAGCTTCTCGTCAGTGTTAACAGGATGATGCAGTGGGCCATTTTACGTGTTCTATCAAACATTCCGGGAGAATCTCACAGGACCATTGGAACATTGCAGACCAGAGATGGGGATTCGAGTTTGAGACTCGGACTCGAGTGCGACTCGAGTCGCACACGGTGACTTCAGACTCGATTTGAGACTCGAAAGACTTGATACTCGACTCCGACTCGAGCTTTGGGACTCGTGAACAATGTTTAATTTTAGGCACCGGCCGCTGCTGTGCCATTCGTCGTGAGCTTTGGTTACAAAACCTTTCAACAAGACGGCAACAGCGCTGGCGGTCCAACCGACGGTTCGCTGACGTCGGGACGTATGCACTCCAGTGGCGGACCGTTTACTCTGCGATCTCCTTAAATGTCTCTGCTCTGCTCACTGAAGCAAAACAATACGTGGACAATAAATATCAGAGCCAAGAGCAGCGAGTGTAGTCAACTACTGCTGCTAACACATCCCGTCGGACCAGGATTATTTATTTATATCCGTTAATGAACTTTTCTGCTCTTGTTACCCTGGTAACCGCTGTTATTACAGACGGTTGCGTCGATTCTTACTGTGAAAATCTACGAACTTCCAGTTTAGCGACTACACTTCGTATTTTCATTTTATGGGAAAAACCACAAAAAAATTAAGTAAAGAGTAAAGGCGTAAAAAGTTGTTGGTATGTTTTTTTACGGTAAAAGGGACGTTGATAAGAGATGGGGACTCAGGTTTGAGACTCGGACTCGAGTGCGACTTGAGTCGCACACACGGTGACTTCAGACTCGACTTGAGACTCGTCCTCGAAAGACTTCAGACTCGACTCGGACTCGAGCTTTGGGACTCGTGAGCATCTCTGTTGCAGACCCAACTAAAGCCCAGAAATCCTCCGTAGGGTTTCCCACCGTTTTCACAGAAATATGTCCCTGTCACTCCGTCCACAGATAGCAGAGACAGGACAATATTTGTGTTTCCATTGCAGTCATCCAAACTGTCCCTGTGTCATAAAGAGACGGAACCACCTGGAATGGGTCACGAGGCAGACAAAGAAGGGGCACAACATTCCAGTCATAACTGTGCATTTTATTACATCACACCTCAGTCACAGGTTGGATCAGCGCAAGAAAAAAGGGGGAGCAAACATAAATTTCTTTAGATACTGTCAGTTATAGATTGGTAGACAAGGAGACACTTTGTTTTTTTTATTATAGCAGTTTCACAACCTGGCTCTTGGGCCATGACAAAAATGGAGCCACAAGTAGCAGATGGCACGTGTAATTTATTAACAAAATATCATTCCCGCACACACCAAGTGGGGGCATGGACGAACGGGTCGTAAAGACAAATGGAAAACTGGCCAGGTGCTCCTGCTGCGCAACCAGGTCACATGTGAGCACTGTCACACTCGGGCTGGGGCAGGTTGCAGGGAGGACTCAAGCGCAGAGTTTTTCCAATCAAAGTGCTCTTTATTCCTAAACAAATACAAGACATGCTCCAACGACGAATGACGTAAGACAATGACGCGACAAAGGACAACAGGCACACAGGGCTTAAATACACAAGGAAGGTGCAGGTGATTGGACACAGGTGGAGACAATCACGCAATCACAAGACAAGGCAGGAAGTGAAGTTAACCCAGGACCACAAGGAACATGAAACTTCAAACTAAAACAGGAAGAGGACCAAACCGTGACAAGCACATTAGGAAAATTAAATTTCCATTTTATTAATTTGCCCCATATAATGTTGGGGAAACACTGCTTCTTCAAGGTGGATGTTAGAGCCAATATTATAACAAAAAGTGTAGGTAAAATGGAAAACGTAAGGCCCTCAAAAAGTTATACTTAAGAAATGAAAGTTCCTCTTGTGCTGTTCAACACGTCTGGCTCACACAAATGAATAAACACTCCACAAAAAGAGGTACGCTTGTCGAACAAAATCATCCTTGACAGTTGGCAGCTCACCATGATCCTGAAAGTATGTACAGATATATCTTCAATCACAGTTTGTACGAGCAGGAGTTCACTTGTTTATGTTTGGGTTCGATGTGTGTATGTCCTACACACACTGGCCTTTTTCTGTAGTGAAGCAATAGTGTGTATGTGTGTGTGTGTTTCATTCTTGTCTCCTGCTGCAGCCTTAGCAGTAGTGTGGTTAATAGTGCACTGCAATACTGCACAGCTTCATGTGTTTATGAGTGTGTGCGTGTGGTCCTGACACACACACACTTTCCCCCGTCTTTTTCAATCCCTTGGGTATTTTTAAGGGTTCAGTGGGGGAGCATTATGTGTCCGCTGGCTCCTGGGGCGTGGGGGGGGTGGGCCTTCATGAGCAGTGTGTCACCTCCACTGCTGCAGCTCAAACTGTGTGTGTGTGTGTGGGGGTGGGGGAGGGAGGGGGGTGTGAGTGGGCCTACAATATCCTCGAATGCCAGCAGGCTCCCCTTCCCTTTCAAGTCACGCGGCATCTTCGCCTCCACCCTCCGTCAGACCCTCTCATCCAAGCAGTAGACTACAAGATATTTACTCAAGTGTATATTTAGACGAGCCAAGTGAAATCAAAGAAATATCTGAGGTACTTTAACCCAGTTACAGTTACTTACAAATTCAGTCAGTAAAAGAAGGAAGTGTTAGCAAGTCAGTGATGCAGCAAAACGTGAAATCCCCCCCCCCCCCCTTTCTACACCCGTTTCTCTTAAATCTCTCCTTCCCTGACCTTCTGTCTCTTTTACTTCACATATCTGGATGTCATCTCTTCTCTCATGTCAGACCGGCTGTGCTAATCTCCCAAAGGAGCATGGCACTGCACATCCAGCACACATACACACAAAAACACACGCTCACAAACACAGGTTTAGGCTGTTCTTGTTCTAATTGTAGTCTGCAAAGGAGCAATAGAGAAATGAAACAAATTGTGTTGTCTTGTCTACAGCAGCTTAAACTCTGCTATATCTCGTCCAACGAATATTCAAAGAATACATGAAAGACTACTTACAAAAATGAAAGCGGTCCAAAACCAACTATAAAGACACACTAATAGATCACAAAGAGACTCCAAAACAACAAATAAACACGCTATCCAAAGTTAAAAAAAAGAGTTAATCCAGAGAAGATTTAAAAGAAATACAAAAGGACTTAAAGGAGAAACAGACTGATCACTAGAGACTCACAATGACCACAAAGAGATGCAAACCGGCTGCTGATTCCGAAGAGTCACACAATGACTATAAATAGACATAAAATAACTAGGGCCGGGACTTTATCGCGTTAATTAAGATTAATTAATTACAATGTGAATTAAGATTAATTAATTACACAAAAAATAACACATTAAACATTTTTTAGGCATTTTTACACTTATTTTTTGCACCGCGGAACGTTTCTCACTGGATGAGTTTCGGCGGACCGATTATACTGGAGCACCAACTAGCGTTCATGACTTCAGACAACAACAAACCACAGTGAACATGAACAAAGAAGCTGACGAGACCGTGTCGGGTGGCCCCATGAATGGGAAATTTTAGTACAAACGGATGGAAGCGTCGATAAGAGCATGGTTGTGTGCAAGCTATGCAACAAGGAATTCGAATATCACCGCAGCACATCGAGCCTCAAGTATCACCTCAACGCAAAACAATTAGCAGCTAGCGTGGACGTTAGCCCGACTCCGAGTACAAGGACCCACACCCAACCCACACTGCACCAGATGACTGGTTTAAGGACCAGGGTAACTAAGTCCACGTCTGAAAAAATAACCAATGTTCTGAATGTACTTGTAAGTATTGGTCTACTTAAAAAAACATAGTTTACAGAAGGTCTACTTACCTTTAGGCTACCTGAATTTCTGAAAGTACTATATTTCTAAATATGCTATTGCTACACTGGAATTGGTTGAACAAAAATAAAAATCCATGTGAAAAAAATGACTTCTCACTGTTCTCAGGTCAAATATTTGTATGTATAATATATGCGATTAATTTCGATTAATTAATTACAAAGCCTCTAATTAATTAGATTAATATTTTTAATCGAGTCCCGGCCCTAAAAATAACATAACTGATAAATTACTTTATTCTGATTTAATATGGTCAGACAATTCTGCTGCTCCTTTGTTGATGAAATTCAAATCTTATAATAAAGCAGTCAATACGTATTTGTACAATGACAGTATCGTCTTAGTTCTGTACAGAATTTACTACATATGAGTATTATGATGTATTTAAGAATACTTGGAACCACAGATTGAGACCATAAACCACACTCAGAATTGTTTTTACAAACAGGGTAGTCACCAGAGGGTAAATGTTGATGGGTGCTAAAATCAAGACTTGCCTGCAACATTTCACGCATTTCACTTTCTTTTGCTGTGACTATCCAGAATCTAATTTCCAAATGGATTCATGCGGAGTTGTTTGAAGAAGGCACAAGGGGGATTCTGACAAGTGTGTGTGTGTGTGTGTCTGTTCCTTCACTTTTATGTTCTGCATGTGAGTCTTCTGTGTTCATTTTGTGAAAAGTGTGCGGCCGAGAAACCCTGTCATTGCCTTTGTAAGTGTGTGTCACACAGCTGACTGCCTCCCTCCAATCTTTTTCCTTCAGGAGCCTGGATTTGGAAGGGCAGCTCTGCTTTCCAGTTTCAAGCAAATTTGCCATCTAAATGAGTGGAGAGAAGAGAGGTAAGGTAAAACCTGATACCTTGCTGTGAGCTGTATGTGGAGGCACTGCATTAAATATTAGTCCGCTTTGTGCTAAAGTGCAAGCTAACTATGATGGTGGGATTAAGTGGCAACAAGTGGTCCTACAATTGCGATCCACAAAAACTACAATAAGAAATCATGACTGCATTCTGTTTTTCTAGTGGCTGATCTCTGATAATATTATATTGTCATGTTGTAATATTGTAATTGTAATGTGTTTAATTGACAGGATGAAAACAAATGTTGCATTCAGTTATATTGTGAATATGTTCACATCTGTAACCTTTTTGCTTCAAAAATGAACTTTTTAGTACACAGCAAAATTCCAGTATTGGGCAAAAGTATTGAAGTGCAGAGTTGAAATCACACTGCAAACTCTTACAGAGTCAATTGTACGGAGGAGTCAGAGTCATTATCCAGTGTCAAGATCAGATTCATTTGCAACACTTGGTAGAGTTAAACTCTTTGATAGGATTTAAATGTAACTGCACAGTGTCACACTTCTTGGTGTAGGTTTAACTCTACGTACTTGTGGATTGGTGAGGGAGCGCCAGGAACCATGAGGTTGGTGATTCGGACCCTGGCTGCTCCATGTCCCATGTCAAAGTGTCCCTGAGCAAGACACCTACCCTGAATTGCTCTCTAGGCTAAAATGTGTTAAAATGCAATATAAGTTACTTTAGATAAATTATGTTGTATTTAAAAATGAGCAGATTTCTTTTTGACACTTATTCCGAGTTAAATTGTTAACACTTTGAGTGTTAATTTAACACTGACAAGATTGGGACAATATTATCACCAGCTTAGAGGTAAAATTGAATCTCACATAGTCAATTTAACTCTCTGAAATTTGCTGTGTAGTTGAATAATTGCATTTCCTTTTATATGCAAAATACAAGTGTTAAAGTTATCAGCCTGTTCCAAATGTGTCTGAAACTTAACCATCATGAACACAACATCACATCACTGCAGCTCTGCAGTCTGCTAATCTGGGTTCCAAATTGATGTCAGCATTTGTCATCCATCTCATTAAAACTTCAAAATGTGTGTCACAGTACAATAGCAAGAAGAAAAGGGACAAGAGAGCTCGTCACCCTGTCAACTTTGACGCAGGTCAAACCCAAACCCATGCTCTGGCATGTTAAAAAAGGACACAAAACCCATCAGTGTGCAATGATCTAAATGCAGCGGTGTAACACGGCAGAAGGCGAACGTAGACCTCCTGAGGAGAACAGTGCTGGGTGTCTTCAAACATTACCCCTGTATTTCGGGTGTCTCAGCATGTAGAGCAAATGTCGCTGCACAATCTTGGGAATACACTCGTATAAAAAAAAGGAGGCATTCTGTGATCTAAATCCGAACAAGAGCAGAAGGGCTGCTCTCACTGTAGCATGAGCACAGCATGCCGAGTGTTGTGATTAAAGAAGCTTCTCAGCCGTCAAACCTAAAACCGTCGTTTTATTGAGAAATACATGTACAAATTGTTTCTTACAGCCACAAGTAAAACCTGATCTGGTTTCTTTCACAAACCACAAGGATGACAAGTGTTGTTCTGCTTCCACTGTAGGTGGAGTCATTTATCACAGCAGCAACCACTACCTCCTCCTCCCCTTCATGTTCTTCTTCTAATTCAGCAGCTCCCGAAAGTGACACCCACAGCACCTGCTTCCATTAGATGGATAACCACCTCCAACACGTCAAATAAAACTCCCTCTCAAACTTCAAACCACGTTAAGTTCGACCGAAGTTCGAGCAGTTGCTGTAGAGGGGCTTTCTATCTAAAACTCAGAGGCAGTCAAAATCCGTAAATATCCATATCGTCTAGCTGGTCTGATTTACAACATTTTGAATTGTTTGTGTTGTTTTAATGAGATAGACCTCATAGCAAACTGTATGCAACGGATGAGGCTGTGGGAAAGAGAGCAGATGATCGAGGAGAATCGAAAATAGCATCCTGCAATATCGAACCCAAAGTTAGCAGAAAGATAACAAGACATCCCAGCATCCCGGCGTGCTGCTATTAATAGCAAATATGGCGGCTTCTCTGTGCGAGTGATTTAATTATTTGTGGAGGCTGGGAAGAGAGTTGCAGTGCCACATCACCTAAGGACGTGGTTGTCCCTGCAGTGGTCCTGCCGTACACCTGTTCTGCTACTTGCAATTACTTGTATCATTTCTGTTAGAGAAATTGAATGTATTGTACATCTTTTACATTGTTGATTCTGTACACATGACATCCATTGCAGTCTGTCCATCCCGGGAGAGGGATCCCTCCTCTGACGTTCTCCCTAAGGTTTCTTCCCTTTTTTCCCCATTGAAGGGTTTTTTCATATTTTGGGGAGTTTTTCCTGTGCCGATGTGAGGGTTTCGGGACAGAGGATGTGTACAGACTGTAAAGCCCTCTGAGGCAAATTTGTAATTTGCGATTTTGGGCTATACAAAATAAAATTAATTGAATTGACGTCATGGATTTCAAAATGTTATATAAGATACTGTACTTTCTTTAAAAAAAACATTTCTCTCCAATCCCCTCACACACAAATACTCATACCGCAGAAGAACGGCAGTAACAAAAACCTTCAATCTCCCCTCCGTCTGACACACAAGCACACCAACTGACTCATTGGAGTCGACCTATTCGTGCCATCTCCCTTAAACACGCTTGGAGCTCACATAGATGGAGGGGGAGGAGTGAGAGACGGGATCATTACTCCAAATATAGCGATCGCTACACCGCTGCACTGGAACTCATGTGGATGCAGATTCAAACTTTGAGATTTGAATCAAACCGCAGTGCATGTTGTTTTCATTGATCTATGTGACATTTTTTCACAGGCAAACAACACAAAAAAACGACAAAGGCTAAAAACCCAGAAAGGCTAGTTTGGCTAGTCCCAGGAAAAAGCGCAAGTGGGCGTTGCGTAATTCTCCATCCCAGCATTTCAGCAAAAATTAACTTAGGGCCCGTTTTGTGTGTTTCTGAGACAACAATTCGTAAAAATTTATCACAACCCAACCATCATACAATCTTGCCCTGCCCATTTGCTTTTCATAATTCATTTGGGGTTTCACACATTGGTTTGCGCCCAACGAAGGGCTCTTATGCAAGCCTCTTGCCCTCATACTTTAGATTAGACCGGCGTAACGCGAGGAGGACGACAACGTGTTCTCAGATAAAAGCATCGGATCCTCATCAACAATCGGCGTTATGATAGAGTCAGTCTGACACGGGAGCCAGGATGGACGGGCACAACCACAACGAGCCTTTCCTCCATTCTACAGTGATGTCATTAGCACTTTTCAGAAAAGCAAACAGATCTTCAGATAAAGCCAAAGCGCTCAGAAAAAGAGCCACTGGGTTCTTTTAAGTCCTCTATGCCAGACTCTTTCCTTGTCAGGAACAATTGAAAAAATACTCTGACCGTCTATGTGGAAACAGGCTCTTATTTTATCCAACCAGGCTTGTTGATGCCCAAAACCCAAAGATGTTCCCCCAGACCACAACCAAAACGACGCAAACTACAAAATGAGATGCCTCAAAAATGATTTTAGCCAGCAACATGTGAACTTTCCACAGTACTTACTCCTATGTATCTTAAAAGCATCGGTTGCTGAACTGAACGTCATCACGCCAACTAGTTTGCCTTTTAAAGCTTCATTGTGTAGACTTGCTTTCATCTCCCTCTATTGATCACTCAGAGGCCACAACACGAATCATGCATACTCATTTGAGATGTCCAAGTCATGGGGTGCATTTAAAACACAGGTAGTCCTCAAAAGCCAATGCTCAAGAGTCAAAGAGCTCCAAAGGACTACATGAGAGCCTTCAATAGGTGCTCACACACAAAGGGACGAATGGATTGAACCAAAATGAGAACATTAAAGTTATTAGGTTGTATGTTAAAGAAACGAGGGGGAGGAGAGTTTAAAGATCCGTAAAAAATGTCCACCTATGGGTCCATAGAGAGAGAAGGAGAGAGAAGTGCTGATCAAAGCAGAGAACACATGGGCTGCATTACTAATGACCCTTTTCTTCCTCAGACTATCAGCATCAGCAGCCACCTGCAGCAGAGCAAACGGAAACCAGAGGTGAATGGTGCTTCCAGGGAAGGGGACTGTTTGATCCAGAAATTCTCCTCAATCTTTGTGTAAGGAAATACTAACTGTGTCTAGAAAGGTGCACTCAATGCAGAGTAAAGATCTCCGCCTGCTGTGTCTGCAACCGCCACTGCTGCAACATCCTATGCACGTCTACTGCAGTGCAGCTCACTGGGCTACGCGCCTCTGCTGCCAACTAGCTTTGCTCCCTTGAGAAGAAACGCTTCACTGTCATCAGCACAGAAAATGATTATTATAATGTTATGTATGATTGGATGTTGCTAAAGCTTTAGCGACCGTTTGATAGAAATAGCTAGAAATATTCCAAAAACTCTGGAAAGGGGACATAGTATACTTTTTCAACAGAATTGCCACAGCTTGGGCAGTGGGAGCATGTTTACATTTTACACTGCAATCAGGACTTAGAAAGGAACCTAACGGACACAAATACTTTCAGTTGCTGTCTGCCTTCCACATTTTGCAACGTTTTCCAACGTTTACTCCAGAAACAAAGGGAGACGGCACCATGTATTGTATTAGAATGAGAGGTAATAATAAAATATATATATATATATATATATATATATATATACGTACTGTATGTACGTACTTTGTGCAGCACTGTCCATGGTGGGCAACAAGGAATGCAAGTACTGTGTGCTTGTACAAAATATGCATGAATATGTGTGTGTTTTATTCAAAAAGCAAAGTGCAAATGCATATGACTCATCCTGCGTAGAGATTTGACCAGTTAGTCAGAAAAGGCCCTCACGAAATCCCATTTGCAACAAGTTGATGAGATCCTGAGAAGGCTGTTGAGTAAAGTGGTTGTGGGCCAAATAATGAGTGCAAATGGTAGATACTGCAGGGGTCAAGCCAAAGTGAAGAGCAGCCGTTGGGCCGGTAGTTGAGGCGTAGTGTAAGTATGAGAGGAATCAGAGGAAGGCACGTTGAGATTGGATGTGAAGGCCTCCATCTTCTAGTTATTCTAGTATTTTGGTTTATGAATGGCATCACAATCAGCTTAAGCTGTATTAGTTTTGTTCACGATGAGAAGAATTACTTGAAGGACACAAGGCAAATGAATTGGTGGGAGGAAATTCATGCAGGAATTAGAATCCAGAGTAAATTGGAGTTTCATTCATACGGATGTGATGCTTGGCTGTCCAAACACTTGGTTCGGATGTTCATATACCTTTGGCCGAGACATCTCCTGTATCACTTTTAAGTATCGGCACGTGAATACACGCGCTGCTCCTGCTTCTGTTCTGCGTTTGAGTTTATCTTGTAGATTTTCCACTAGAGCTCATAAAACACGTTAATTTGCCTGAATGGATCAATAACCTTTCATCTAATCTTAACAGGCTAAATTGAGGTTGTCCTTTGCCGGTATGAGTCACTTCTTAGCTAAAATAAACAACCTCCACAGGGACTGACATTAATTCTCCATGTGTCCCTATGTTTCCCTTTTTTCCTCCACTGCATGTCATAGTATGCCTCTAATGTCCTCTGACCAGTTCCTCTTATGTATTGTGCCCTAATAAACAATTGTCCTGTTGTTGTTGTTGTTGTTGTTGTCCTGACCTCAGTTATTGTACAGACATTGAATCATGTTAGACAGATTGAATTATTCCCAGAAGAGTGTTCATCATTCTCAATGTAATCATTGTATCTGTCCCCCAACTTGCCCGAAGCATTAATGAGACTCTCATCCATATTCAGGCCGCGTCCCCAATACTGTGTAATCCAGTGCACTATTATTATGTGTGGAGTGCTAGTGAAGAAGCAGACTCGGGAGAGGAGATGGCATGGACAATAATACAAGTGAGAATGGTTCATTAGTGTGAAGGAGAGAGAGACACACACAAAATAATCAAGAGGAAGTGCAGCCCACACACACATCTTTTAAACTGAGCATTCTCTCATTTTAGTTGTGCAGTGATGCTCAATAGGAACAAAAAAACAATTGAATTGAATTACTGAGAGCAAAATCCAACACCAGAATGGTGTGATTGAAGAGAAAAGCCCGCTAGCCACTGCTTAACCGAAACAATGAAGCCTGGCAGCTCGACGGTTACTGCTGTGCCCAAAGTCCCGGAAAGCATGAAAACATTCATAGGACAACATCAGCTCAGCGGCTAATGTCTCCATATTTCCAAGCATGTGTGTGTGGACGCACCCTGCATGTATTTAACCCGCTGCTTCGCTGCCCCTCGTCTCATTATCTAGTGGGGCTTAACCGAGGGAGCATTGATCTCGATCCACATCCTAAAGCAGTGGGGTCAAGTATTGATCGAGTGTGGGGTTCACTGACTCAGTGGATGTCAAGAAGGATGTTGTAACGTCTTTTTGTTTATTTCCACTGCATACTGTGTCTGAATACTGTGTCTGAATGCTTATGCCTATAATCCTGCGTTCGTCCATGTGTCTACACTCCGCTGTGCCAGTCTCTGGTTTTCCACAGTAAGTGAACGCATCTCTGTTTGGCCCTGATTGTGATTGGCTGTGTTCAGTCTGTTGCTGGACTGTGCACAATTCTACTAGCTCATGAAGCGTATTATTTTCCATTCCAGACATTAAATATTCTCATACCGAGGAAGTACCATATTGTAAAAAACAACTGATCTGACAGCAGTGCTGTCAGCCACCAATGAGATGATCTGCACTGCTAAAAACGAACTTGATTTAGTAGCTTCAGTCGATGTTTCGCAGATTCAGCATCAAAGATTTGTACTGAGCTCCTCTCGGTGAGGCAATATTACCATGGATTTGGTGGACAATGTAAAGGTTTCCTTACAATCAACAAGGTCAATTATATCCACACAGTGGGCCTGAGCAACAACACACCAAGCCAATATCTGTAAAACAGTACCACCTATTTTCTGGCAAAATCTCAATTGATTGACAGCAAAAGCTGCCGATCTCAATGGTGTAACTGCAGAGGCAACCCACTAGAATGTGAAAAATAAATTGCGGTATTCTTGATCGTCCATCTGCTGACGTTGTGTTGACACTAAACCTTAAACCTTAAACCCTAAAACCTGAGCCCTGAGGGACTTAACTGACCTGGTAAATGGTTGAGTGTGGGAGTCAGTGAGGGCTTGAAATGGTGTAAATATTAATGGGACACCATGACCACATCAAAAAGGTTTACAATTAAGTATGTTTATTTATTCTTATATGTTTTACTCTCTGATTCGAATGTCTTCCAGGCTCTTTCCTCACGAGAGGTCATTTTAAATAATGTTATATACTTTTTTTGTCAAAATAGCTTGATTGTCAAATATTTAATGAATAAATTAGTAAATTGATGTTTTAAATGTATACATTTAAAGTATGGGACAGAAAAGAACAAAAAAAACTAAGGAATCATCAGGAGCGCAGGAGACTCCGTGAGGGTGGAGATTGGATTGCTAAATTCACAAAACGCTTGTCATATGAGGAGTTTTCGGTTGCAAAGCAAAATCAAAAGCTTTTAGATTCTAGACCATCCTTTTCAAACGGATCCCCACGGTGCTGGAAACGCTACAAAATGTGTGGACACTTAGCGTAAACGCAGCAAAACATGTTTTTAAAAAATGTAGTGTGGTACGCTCCCCAAAAAGCACAATAAATTCATATTTTTGTTGAAAAGGGCAAAGGCAAGGAGCATTTATGATTGAAAAGCCATAATATGATTTAGGTGCATGGTGTTGAATATCTATAGACGCTACGTGGCAGAATTATTGGCTTGGACCTTGGTTCTGCGTCTAAAAGGTTGACGCTCAGGTCCAATGCTTCAGTAATGTCCCATTGAACCCTTGTTGTTTCAGGGGGTGCGTCGACAGATGGGCCGTCGATGGAGAGTGTTGTGCCAACAGTAAAATGAAAAAAGGGGGAAAGCTGCAAATAAAAGCCGACACCACACAAGAGAGAAAGAGTCCAGCTGTGCAGAGGTAAAGTCTTCCAGCGGTGTGTCCATCCCGTCAGTGCACCTACTGGGACAGAAATGCAGCCTCTAAGCAGAAACTACGAATAATTTATTGTTGTTTAAAAATGCAGTACAGATTGTAATGAAGGAAATACTGGTCAGTCTAAACTGCAAAAAACAATGTTGAAGTTTTAATATTTTCCAACCATATGCAAAAGGTACATGAGCCAGAGGCGCTAGTTGAAGGCGGTAACAATGGTGCTGAAATGTGGAAGGGTTAGACGGGGGTAAGCAGCCCGGTGTCTGCGGCAATGTTGCCTGTCAAAAAAAACTGCAGGTTAAAAAAGTCCAGTTTAGATTACCAGTACGGCTCTGAAGTTCACCTATACAACGCCCCCAGATGGCATTACGGCGATGTGATGTCAACCTCCCATCATTGAATAAGTCGACCTGCTGCCAGCCATGCACAAACCGTAAGACCCCACTTGACTGGCCCGGGAGAGTGTGCTTGACCCTTCGGGAGGCTGAGGCTAGGCCCCCATAGATTAGCGCCGGTTAGCAACTACTCTGTCTGCTACAGTGAATATACAGTGGGCAGCAGCACTATTCTTTACGATTGAGTTTGACTCAGTATTGTGGGTTTTTTTGTATTGTTAAACAATATATTAGTACCATACACACTGTAGCAACATCATGAAATACTAATATCCGTACCAGAATCCGTATAAGCAAGTACTCAAAATGACCTGTACTGAAGAAAAGTTGTATCAGTGCAACCCTTTAAATGTTTGAGTGTTTGCGAGATGCTTTTGTTGTTCCACAGAGAAATCTACATTCACAATGTGATCAGCACTACCTAAAGACAAAACTTCACAGAAAAAGACTTTACTTAAAGCAACTTCTCAAATGAATATTAATTCATTAATGCACAAACACGTGGATTTTGTCAATGATGTTTGTTGCTCCGGCAGAACACACAGAAGCAAACTGTGATGGACACATGAAGATCAGTAAGTCGATTGTAAATACAGGTGTTTCTCTCAGACGCATTAAGTGATACAGCATTGGATTAATATGAAGAACTCAAGCTTGTGGCCTCCAGCAGAACATCAACGGAGCAGTCATGTGACACGCTCACCTAGAATAGAAACCACCACGGTTTTAACGCTTTGCGTGCAGAGAAAGAATATTTGTTCAAAGAGAAAGCTTCATTCTTTAAAGTCCACAACACTGAAACTAAAAGCGATGTTGAATAAAAGTGTGTTAGTGCAAAGTCTCCACATAAAGAAATGACACTTTGATGTCATCGTCTCAGACTTTTCGGCTATAATGAATGGAGCTTTCATGGGGAGATAGTTGAGTTGCACTCAGTGAGCGTCTCAGTTTAATCTTAATGGTTTGTTTGAAGAGGGGGAAATACAGGCGCTATTTTGAATGAAGAGAAAAGGAATATGCAACCAAAGCTGGGAGAAGTACACACATACAAACATATACGCATCACAAGCCTAAAGCAGCCTGTTTGAGGCTAAAGGGAGGAGGGGACACACAGCTCCAGAGATCGGTTGAAGATAAGCATGAAGATTCAGTTCTTTGCTGAGGTTTGTCCTGTTGAAGTCCACTAGAACAATGAGCAGGGCGTCTCAAAAATGGCTGTGCAATAAACTTCCAGGAGTGAACAGGATTGAGCTTGATTCTGATTTTTATGATTAGGTTTCTAGAAATCTGGATACAACAGGACCTTTTTAGCTTATCTCGTTACATCTGGACCAAAGCACTTAACAGATAAAAAGTTAAATATACATGAGCGGGACAAATCTGTGTCCTTATCTTAATGACCACCGGAGGTTTGTGTGCTCATTTTGCAAAGAGATTAACTTTATGAACTCTCTATTCATTCTATTCATGTTCTACTCATCGGTCAACGTCTGTCGCCTCCTAAAATCTGCATATTGAGGCTACTAATGTTATGCAATTTGTTGAATTGGTTATTAGATGGGATTCATTGGCATACATGGCACTGTAGCTAGTGGAGCTGCTTAAAACAGCTGCGTGGAACAGCTGTCTCGAAGATGGACAAATACTGTCATTATCATAAGTGACAATCTCTGTCTTACCAGACAAGAGGATAAAAGTAAAAAATCTGTTGCATTCATGTGTTTATGTGTGATACAAGTGAAATTTAAGTGCCATTTATTGACAAAGAAATGGTTTATGAGTTGGCTCCACATAGAAGTAGTGGGGGGGGGGGATCCAGCATGCCACTGAAAAGCTTTAACAGGAAACACAGCATAAGTGTTAATAAAAGGAAGGAATGTGTCTCCTATCCCTCCTCATGGGTTTTTTATGAACTGAAAAATCACAATGCAGGTCCATATGAGAGTTTATTTATCTTTGCCATTCCAGCAAACGAATTAAAAATTAAAAAAAGAAAAACTCTTTACGGATAAGTACGTCAGCTAAGAGGCAGTGACACCCCGCCTGCTGTGGGCGACAGATGCGACTTGATACTTTTAAACGCGTGCTGCACTTTAGCAGCCTGCGCTATCAGCGCAAAACAAAACCCTCAATTACTGCAGTATCAGTGCACTTAGATGCAACAAAAAGAGCTGCCATGCAGCCCTCACCCCTGGAGATAATTACTGCCCAAAGACCATTATGAACATGAAATGACTCTTTCCTTATCACAGTAACGTCAGGCGAAGCGCCAATCCTTTACATATTTTACATATTTAATTTTTACCAATCACACGACCAAAGTGACAAGGTGTGTCACCACCTCCCAGAGAACGACTTCTCCGTAATGCACTCTGAGGCCCAGGGAGAACATCAAAAGCAGGGCAATCAAAAGTTTGCTCAAGAAAAGCAAGCCAGACACAACACAAAGAAGTGCAAACGTACATATTTAACTCAATTCAATGAATTCAAAGTCGACTACCGCCCTCTATTAAACATTTGAAAAAACACATTGCAGTTTGACGGCCTTGAATCCGTCGTCTCTCTCACAGGAGATGAGGGTGAAGTCTTTCCTGGGATTCTATATGTAATAGACTTCACACCTCCTCCACCAAATTGAAGGCACCTCAGCGTGCCTTCATCCTCCTCCTGCTAGAAAGGTTTCTTAAATCATTCGGAGCCTGACAGCCCTGCAGAACTGTTCTTTCTCAGCCGCCGGCAGCGAGACAGACAGTAGCTCTGAATTACAGGCTGAGGGAGAAGACGGAATTATATTCATCAGTGCAGGGATTGTGACACTGTTGAGTCACGCCACAGTGGCAATTAAAAGCTTTTTTTGTCTCTGAGCCGGGCCACAGCAGAAAGATCCGTGTTCCACAGTTTACTGATCAGTGACGCGGGAAGACGTATATGTTCACGTTCACTTCAGCAGAGGCAGCAAAATGCACAAGGTGTCTCCGCACTGGGGATACAGAAATAATCGGCACACATGCTCCGTCTGCAGCATCCGCCTGGCACACAGATACCAACATTTAACACTAATCCGCCTGCTTCCTCTGGTGAGTCTTAAAACAGACATGGCGGTCACACGAATGCCAAGGAACAGCAAGGCTCCATTGATCAGACGACTGCGGAGGAAGTCTGGAAACAGACAGGGAAACAGCTTGGGGGCGTCTAGGGAGATGAGAACATGTTGGCCAACATGTCAATCATCGGACCACATCTCTGGCTGCAGAGACAAAAGAGAGAAACAAGACGACGGGACAATGCTGGCCAGCTTCCAATATAATGTACACCTTAATCTTGCTGACCAAATGTGTTTCTTTAGATAAATTACGGGTCGGTGTAATAAGCTGTGGAAGAACAGAACTACTCAATAGTACAGAGAAGGTGGGAGCAACTTGAGCCCCGACCAGTTTCATGTGAACGTTGTTGTGGCAGAGGCCGAATGGGGAAATGTTAATATTTAAACTCCACATCTTAAGAAATATTTGGTCCGTGTCGCTCCTGCTTTCTCTCTCTCTCTCAGTATCAAGGTAGACCAGAGGAAGGCAGAGGAAGCGTGCAATTACCACATAAAAAGGCCAAATCTAATATATATATATCTAAATATATTCAGTTTTTGTGTTAAAGTGCAGCCAGCCTTTAAGAGACGTGCAACCTGATGCATTGCTGGCCATTCTTCCTGAGGGTATGGTGGTCTACGAGCATTCCTTCAACAAATGTCGGAATAAACCTTAATTGCCGTAATAATCTGTCATTTGTTGTGGTCCAGGAGCCAGACTGTGACCAATCGGGGTCTCGTCCGGGGGTTCAACCCAGGACCTCTAATAAAAATAATAGAATTATCTAGAATTAAACTAAATTGAAAGATTCAGAACATTTAATGTCTCACCATGATGCATCTCATAGGATTAACAAAACACACAGTAACACATGTTCTTTCTTCCATAATCCCTGACAGATGCAAACAGTGGCAAAGTGATAAATAATAGCAAATCAACAGGTTTCTACAGCGCTCACAGACCATGAAAAAGCAGCTCTGGAGCTGTTTATGTAAAGCTTTTCTTTAACAAGTGTGGCAGCAGACACCCAGGGAAGCTTTTAGACTGCAGGGCTTCAGAGCAGAACCCTACTCTGCAGCAGCAGTTCCTAGACACAGAGCAGGTCCTGTCTCCATGCTGCTCACAACGCATCGCCGGCAGCAAAAATGTGGCTGCAGGAAAATCCCTGTGTGCTTAGAGTAGGTAACGCAAAACATGACGAAGGTGGTGCTGAGGACACTGAGGCAGGAAGTTGGGATTAGACAAACGTTTGTTGAGAAAGAAGACATGACTTTGGGAATAATTACACCTGTGGTTGTTGAGGACATTTGGACTTTTAGCACGACATAAATAGAGAGAGAAGGACAGAGCACCGCATCAACAATAGTGTCAGGGGGGACGCGGTCGAGGGCAAGGAGGGAGGACTCAAACGCAGAGTTGATGAAAAATAAAAGGGCTTTAATAGTCAAAGAACTCGAAATCAAAATCGCTCCAACCAAAAAGGGGAGGAAGGAAGAGAAAACAAAACCGACAAAAACCAAGGACCTGGACTTGGAAACACAAGAGACTTACTTTGGCACATGGACGATCGACATGTAATGACGCCACACCAGACAAGGGACTCACAGGGCTTAAATACACAAGGGAGGTGCAGGTGATTGAACACAGGTGGAAACGATCAGGCACGGCAGACAATCACAAGGGAAGACAGGACAAGGCAGGAAGTGAAGTTACCCAGGAACACCAGAGACATGAAAACTACAAAATAAGACAGAGCAGACCCAAACCGTGACAAATAGTGTGTTTGTAGCCAGGAAGAGGGGGATGTTTCTGTAAGTTATCAATGTGAGGATTCCAGACCGGAATGGCTTCTAGAGCGGTAGGAGGCAGACAAGCCAGACATTGTCCAGCCAACAAAAAGGGTTTTATTTGCAAAAGTCCCTGTGACATGTTTAATCAAAAATACAAACAGACCTAATTAGTTCAGTCATTTTCTTCTCCCTTTTACAGCGCTGCCTTTGAACCAGCTTTAGGCCGATGTCACTGTTGACATCATAGCGTGTTGTCATCCACTATGAACCCATATTCTCTATTTTGTATGAAATCTAGTGTATAGAATACAAATTTAGGATATTTATTTCATCTGTATTTCCATGAAAGGTCATGTTGATTCTACAGCTTACCAGACCAGAACTCAACAGCATGCAGTCTGAAACACAGCAAAGGAGAATTGCAACAAGTGTTGCACACTTCTGTGTCAACGCAATATTTGAAATCTTTTCTCGATGGTTCATTTTCTTGTTTCCTTCATCCCGCTCATCTCTCTCTTCGCTCCCTTACTCCCGGCTCTCTTCCTTCCTCTGTGCCAACATACACAGCCTCAGACAGCCAGCACAGGCCTGAAGAATGACGATTACGTCCGGTGTGTTTATTCAGTGGAGGTAGACTGCGTGACGCCTGGCTCCCCCACACCAGGCATGTTTGACATTGGGCCAAAGCACGGGAGGAGAAGAAGGGGAAACACAGACAGAGATACCGCCGAGGACTTTTACAGACACACACATACCGTGAATCCTCAAATAAAGGCCGGGCCCCAAATACAGGCCGGGGATAAAAAAATAAAAATTTAAAGTAAAGAATATACTGCTGGAGGTAACATGAGAGCCCCTGCTCGCCACCTGCTCGTGAACTGGGTAGTCGCTGCCTGGGAGAAGCTGGACAAGGACATGATCCGAAAGTCCGTCAAAGTTTGTGGACTGACACTGAAAGATGACGGGAGTGGAGATGATCTCATCCATTGCTTCAAAGCGGGACAGCGATGTGCCGCTGGTAGGGATGCGCTGGCGCAGCTCCGGCAGCGGGGGGAGGAGAACCGCACGCAAGTAGCCCAGGATGAGGAGAACGACGAGGAGGACACTGCAAATAAAGCGCTATGCGCGATAAACTTTTTTTTTGGCCGAGTGAAATTTTTGACTTGCTTGATTGTAATTGAGAACATTGGAAAATATCTGCAATTAACGATGTATCTTAAGACTGACACTATGGTTTATTACTGATTCATTTCTAAATGGTTAGTCTCCAGAAAGTTGATTAGCTATAGGTCTACCGGTTTCATTCTACCGGTAGCCTACCGGTACATGGTTGCAGGAAGTGCTGAACGCATATGCAATGAATGATATTAGCCTACTGTAATTATGCCCATTATTTTAAAGGCCTGCTCCAAATACAGGCCGGTGCGCTGCGCAAATAAGAGCCCCGGCCACAATTTGAGGATTTACGGTACACAACCTATTGACCATTTACATCATTACAATGTGCGTACCGCCTCACAGCCATACTCAATAAACGCCATCGACCCAGACGCCACTCTACTGTTATCATGAGCACCTTCAACTGGAGAGACACTTCAGAGGCTTCACAGTGCGTGAAAGCCTGGAGGGGCCCCGTTCCAAAATGAACAGACAATTAGTTCACTTTGTGTAGAGGAATGAATTTGTTGGCACTACTGTCGTTTCAAAGTCATGCGAATATGTCAAAGCAACTGCACAACCTAATGAGTAGTAATGAGTCTGCATAAGGTTTTTAGTAGTAATTGTAATGGTAATTGAAATGAAGATTAGAGGTGACTCAAATATGTATTTAATGGCTGAGGGCCTTCAGTGACCAAGGCTAAAGCTACAAGTCTGTTTAGCTTGGCTACGTTTTCTTACCAACGGATGATACATAAACTAGAGATGGAAATTAAAGAGCAGCATTGTTATTGCTGATTCCCTATTACTGATAAAGAGGGAGCCACCTGGAGTTTCCATATTATCAGTTATTTCTTTCTAACATAACAGGATTGACATGTTTACTACAGAAAAACATAATATGCTACTATTGGGGAAACTTTAATAATGTTTCAGCATAGTCAATATTACTTAGACGACAGAGAGACATTGTGTTGTGGGTCAAATGGAAGTTAAGTTGTTTCTTCATTGATGCTTGGGGGAGGCCTTTAGAAAATGGACAATTAGTGATCGATGCAAATACAACAAAGGACTCCCATCTATGGAAGTTAGTTGGGTTTGCAGTTGGAAAATCGCCACATGCAGCTGCTTCAGTCCCGGGTAAACCTGAAGCTGAATCCTCAAAAGACCAGACAACCCACAAGGGAAACTTCAAGTCACTAACCTACAGATATTTTAGGCTTTGACATTCAAGAAAACGGATAACCCACTACACAGGGACTCCACCTGTTGCGTGTTCTTGTACCAAAAACAAACTGAAGCACTTTGAATCAGTTGTCACACCCAAATCACATCAATAACCAGCTCTGTCAACAGCGTTCCACACACATGCATTCCCCTGTCTTACCTTTCTCCACAATGGTGACTCCCATGGATGGCTGACTCAGGCTGGCCTTTGTCTCCCATTTGCCCTCATCGGGATGGTACATCTCCACTGAGGCCAGCGGGGTCTGCTGCTGGTTCATGCCCCCGAGCACCATCACCCGGCCCCCTAACGCCACGGCCGAGGCCCCCGCCCGCGCGGTCGGCAGCGGCGGCAGCTGGCTCCACGTCTGGCTCTCTACATCCAGCACCTCGACGCTGTCCAGGGGCGTGCCGGTCTCGTTGCAGCCCCCCAGCACATAGAGCAGGCCCTCATGGTATACCGGAGTGCTGTAGACGCGGCGCTGCGACATGGGAGGGAACTGCTCCCAGTACAGGGACTTGACAGGACTCACCGCCATCTCCTGCACAGGCATGTCTCAAGGACAGCGAGGAGGGTACACACCATCACACAGTGCGTCGGGAAGGAGGAAGAGGCTAGGGGGGAGGGGGGGCTTGTTCCAGGGCCTCGCAAAGGCCGAACCCCACCGAGCGAGAGCAGAAGAAACACACGCGTGTTTCGGTTTGTCTGACCGCCTGAAACCCCCGTGAAATTGAAAGATGGACGGAAGAAGAGGGGAGGAGGAAGATAAGGAATGCTCGTAAGGGAAGGACAGAACAAGGTGAAATAAAGAGGGGGAATGAGGAGAATGTCTAACTCGCCCCTCAGCCAGATGTCAAGACTCCCTCACTGTTGAAATGTTTTATTCATCCGGCTGCTGGTGAAGCCTTCTGCCCTTCACTCCCCCTCTACTCCTCTCCCCAGCTCTCCTCTCCCCTTCACTGCCTCCCGCTGGGGGGTTGTTTTGGTTAGAGTTCGGACTTGAGTATATTCCGGGGGTTGTGGGGGGGGGGTGTCCTAGTGTCCTAAGGCTTAAACCTTAATGTCCAGACTGGAGGAGTTGAAGAAGAGAAAGTCAAAGCAATAAGGGGGTGGCACTGGATCAAAGATGTTAAGGAACACTGGCCTTCACTATTGCCTTCTTAATCCAAGGGAAAGCCTTAATCGAAGATCCTTTTAAACAAAAGGTGCATCTGTCCCCCTTCCGCTGCACCCCGATGAGCCTACTTGAACTTAAATAAACGAACTAGTGTCTTTAAATGAAAACTCTACGTGAGTTTAATAGCGGCAAGACTTGCAATTTAAGAAAGATTTTCTTTGCTTAATTAAACAGGGATTCCAAATCCCTGAGCGCCGCTTTATGACTTCCTGTCGGGCACAGTGCTCTGTGAACTGTGTGCTTCGCAGCTTACTGGTTGCTTCGGAGACGATGAGGGTCCTTTGGCGGGGCCCAACCTGAAAGAAAAGACAAGACAGAATTAGATGAGGAAATGGAGTATAAACTAAGAGCAAGAATCACAATTTAAATAATTGGAGAAACATGCCATGAGCTTTGTGCTGGAACAGTATATGTCTCATTCTTTCTAGTGGCTATATATCGACTAATTGGGCAGCAGAAGGAAAACAGTCATAAACATGATAAATCAGGGCAAGGATCTGCGTCCGAGAGGGGGCATTGCTTTGGCTAATGGTGACACAATGAAATATAATCCAGGAAGTCCCATTTCAGTGACAGATCCATCAATTGAAAGATTTATCAGATCAGATGAGACAATATTTCGGCGAGTATTATATTTTAGACAAATTACGGCATATTAAATACAAACTGCTGCACTTCTACCAATCAATCACTAACTATTACAATATAAAAATATCTGAGAGAGAGGAAGGCCTCTATGTTAATTAACAGTTCAAAGAGCAGCACAACAAGGTCGGTCAACCTGTCAAACATATCCGAGGTGACAGCTTGACAGGAGATTAAGACCGTGGAACGACCGTTATTTTAATTCCAAATTTTGAGAAGGCAAAATTGCTTCTGACGCAGAAGTGAAAGTGACCCTGTCAGGTATCAACATAATAGCACGTTACTGTTGACAGCGATAAGATGTCGGTTTGTTCATAATGTGTGCGTGTGTGTGTGCGCCGGTCGGAGACACAGCAGGATGCAAGCCCACTGTGACCTGAGGATTGACATTTAGTATGGAAAGCAAAGACGTCTTTGCGGGGCTGACTGGTGGAGAATGGCGATGCACGGAACACTCGACTGCAGATGTCCACAGGTCACTCACATTTACACAGCACAAATACTGTATAACACGCATTAAACAATGCGATTAATGTGGCCGAATAAATGCAACAAAATATTTTTACCTAGTTAACGTATGTTTGTTTCCTTCCGGTTTTACTTCCGAACGGCAGGATGCAAGCCCAACCCGGACGTAAACCGCAAGTTGACAGCAGAAACGAAACGGCCGCTGGCTGCAGTCAGTTACATCAAGATGGAGAGAGCTTTTCCCATTGGAAGTAAATCCAACAGATAAGCAACATACAGAGGGGAAATGTGCAGAGGAATTACTCCATGTGTCAAACAGAAGGGGGGTGAGTGGCAAACGGACCAGCTAGCTCCCATCTCAACATCTAACCCTGGGCGGGACACAGTCTGCAGAGACCACCACTGTGTCCCTAAAGCCTGGAAAACACCAAGCCGAGGGTCGGCCGTCGGGCAGTTTTCGTGCATCGGCAGACTAAATCTCCTCAGTGTGTTCCGCACCATTGGCCGAAGTCGGTTCGCGTCGGCTTTGTAACGGCCGATTCGACATGTTGAATCGGCGTCGGGGCTTGTCGGTCAGTCTGGCCTTCTGAACATTCTGATTGGCTGCTCAGCCAGCGAACCGGTGCACTAGAAGAAGAAAAATGCCCAGAACGGACGTGCTACTTGGCCGTCGGGTGTTGAGAATCGGCTTGGTGTGACAGGGCAAATTTGGACCCAGACGCTACATTTGAAAAATAGCCTTGTTACTCCTATTTCATTTCCGGCTTGTCATCGTTCACAAACATCCAGATGAATCGCGCCATCCGGATGGAGTGAATTTGATTGTGGTTGGATGTCCAGGTTAGGAAACCGTTAATAAACATTATTAATTAAGCTTTGAACTAGTGGGTACAGGCTGACTTTTGTACTTTCTTGTGATATCCATCCTTAAGAAACTTGAGTCCTAGAAACTGTATGTTTCTATTTTCGTCCCTGTCAAACATTGGTTCAATCTGTGAAGCAACTCTACACATCGGTCTGAATCATCACCATTGTCATTGGGTTAGCAATTGTTTTTGCTATTTGCCATGAAAAAGTTTGACGTGAAATCAGTGATTTTGAGAGGCAAGCTTGAGCCTACTGCTTTGTTACAATGACAACTGCCACAGACATACTCAGAAGGTCTGGGAAATATGCACAGCATTTAATCCAGGTTAAGTCTGGCTGCTAAATTGAACATCTAAAGCTTGTCTTATCATAAATGCTATGCACCCACCTCCTCACACCTCCGAGGAGAGAGCTGTCAATCCTCCCTGTGGATCCTCCCTGTGGATCCCTATTTCTTTCAGTGAGTCTACCAGAGAGATTAGCAGACCTGGTAAAGTCTAAATTATGCAAATTACTTTAGTTGATTCACAGTTTAATCCTGGGATTTATCAGCTCTCCCTTCTCAATCCCAATCTGTATCTTTGTGTGTGCTTGAGGATGCCACAAACAGCTGACAACCTCAGGATTGACATTTAGTATGAAAAGAAGGCATTGCTCTGGTATTCAGAAGCACCGTGAAGAATCTTGATGTTGTCTTCAACCCAGATGTGTACTTTAAATCTCAGATAAAACAAACTTCAAATAATCCCTTTTTTTATTACATATAATTTAACTGACGCTTTTTTAAAGCGACTTAAATTGCATTATAACCCATGCTTTACATATTGCCTGGGGAGCAATTGGGGGTTGGGTGTCTTGCTCAGGGACACTTCGACATGGCAGCAGCTGGAATTCAAACCACCAACGTTGCGGTTCCCAGCACACCACACTACTCGATGCGCCACCATCACTTCATATGGGAAAATTCTCATCTTAAAGTATGAAGAAAAATGAGTTCTATTAATTTGTTGTTGGACTAGATTACTGCAATTTTTTTATTATCAGCTCTAATAAGTCTCTTAAGCCTCTCCGGGTGGCCCAGAATGCTGCATGCTCTGGTAGGACTGGTAGAAGAAGACAGCAATGTTGTACATCAGGGAAAAAGGAGAGCCACTTGCCAGTACACACTGTGTTGTGTCTGACACCACAAGGTTTAGGATGTATGAATAGCACCACACAGAGAGCAGTGCAGAGAAGCCTTTATATTGGCCCTGCATATTGGAGGCCCCATCAATGGGATTTTCAATACGCCGCTCCACATCCAGATCCATGGTCTCCAGCACCTCATTCACAAGTTGGGGAAAATACTGCCCAGTCGCTCATGAAGAGTGTCTGCCACATACCGTATGACAACAGAGCACTGATCGTGGCCTGTGAGGTCCTGTGTGGTGTAGATCTGGGTCGAGTACATCCCAGATTCACGGACTTCAGCCTTGCTCTTTTAGCTCCAAAAAGTTACCATGGTCAATGGTGTCGTCATCAAGTGTGTATGCTGCCTCTCCCTGCGTGCCTCGATAGCTTAAACCTCTTTTGCTGATGAGCTTCATAATACATACTGTATAATACATGCAAAACACTGGTCGCCTCCTGCGGACTTGCTCTCTGTGAAGCGACGTCCCATGAGGTGCCATGAGAAGGTCCTGGATCGTGCTTACCGAGGATCTCACGGAATATGCCTCAGTGCAACCTCTGTGTAGGTGGCTCTTCTCATGCTCTTCAACTTTCTGGTGTACGTGTGTGTGTGGTTGGACATACCAGTGATGAAAGAGTTTGCTTTCTCTGGGATTTGTAAAAGCCAGACAAAGGGAACACAAGAGGGGCTTATTTGTATTGACTGTATTATTGAGCCATTTTCTGTTTGTGCCATCTTTGCAAAAAAAGGCTCTTTGCACACAGGCCTTGTCTGCTTTCTGCTGGGGGTGAAAACAGAAGATGATGTCTGATGTGCCTGACTTGGGCCTAGTGAAATATTCAAAATCTTGGCCGTCCTTCTGTGTTACCATGCCCATGGCTATCCATTTCATCTTGGCCTTGACTTTCTCTGTCATCCTGGCAGCGCGTTCTACGTCAGCGTGTTCTCCTGTGTGCGTGCGAATAGTCTGTGTGTGTCCATCGGAGCGGGACTGCCATGTGCAGCAAGTGGACAATTGGAAACGTGAAAAAACTTTGGGGGTGGGGTGGAACACTGGGTATTAGAATAAATGTAATTTGTTCTGTGAAGCATAGAATACAGTTGGGGGACCGGCGGGTCCTGGGGAGGGCCGGTTGGTGGCGAAGGTGGGTCCGTATTTCCTCCTCATCCTCGATGGCCAGTCCACCCCTGGCTGCTACTCAAAGTCTTCAAAATGCACAGAACAGTTTATTTTTCTGTCCCCTATGACTCTCTAGTGATGTTGGCAGCCTCTGTAATCTGTTAAGAACAATGCTAATCGCACATGTTTGCTTGTATTGCATATACTCATTGTTGCAATAGCTCACAGCAAGAGAGATCTTTCATGCTAATGTGCAGTCTGCATATTAAAGAGGAGTTTCTGTGATCACACTCTGAAACAAGTCATTTTCCCTTGACAGAATCCGTGACAGTGGCAATAAAAATCCCACTGATTCATGTTAATGAAATAATGTGCCTATATCCACTTAATAAATGTTTATGACACTATAATTTAAATCAAATGATGGATTATAATTGTCTACAATACATATGCTGGTAAACAACCAAGTCAGAATTGGCGTCATTTTCTCAGACTTCTACAAAATCAGGATTCTCTCTGCGATCAGGGGTGTTGCCCACTGCTGGCTAATAGAGAGAATGCACTTATAAGACACTGATGGATCGGCTCCATCTGGCGGAACAGGAAGATGCCGCCTGGGACACACATATGCGGATACACCCGAGATCCTATTTCATGCATCTAATCGCTAAGACGAATCGGAAACAAGGTAGTTATTTCAATCCAAGCATTTACAAATTATTAAATAACTTGTACCTAAGAGGCTTTCGCATACTGTTGTGTGACGAATAACCAACATGAAAATGTGAACTTGATGGCACTGAATTTTGGAATTGAGAACATTAAGACTATTTTGGAACATTAAGACTATTCACAATGGCAGCTTCTACACTAAAAGGTTGGGGTTGATCCCTGCAGGCCGACCAACTACCAGGATCCTATTGACTTACAGCGTCTGTCTGAGGGCTCCTGTTGCTGGTGAATTATGGGTGATGAAAAACCCTTCAAAGTGTATCAGTCTAACACTCTCTATCTTGTTATGTGGGTATAACAAGCACACTAGGAATAGTAATACCTGAGAGTTCAAACTAAAGGTCATCTGATTACTTGCCAGTAACTGAGTCATTCCAGCAGATCTGGAAAGAATGTTTGCCGAAGTCTTGAAATCTTGTGCATCAAAAAGGTTAAGTATGTTTATGTTTCACTTCCCATAACTCAGAACCAGAGAGCCTTTCCCTGCTGAAATTGTGAAGAGCACCGCCGAGATGGGAGTGTAATCACAGCCGATACTGCTTGCGCTTAAAGGCCTTTTAATTTAATTCAATCGTGAAGGCTGTTTACCAACACACTGCAAATCAAGTCCACCTCAAAACCCAAAATAGTACAAGACAGCTTTTCGCTGTATGCTCCCTCTCCTCCTGCATCCCTGCTGCAGCCCCGATTCAGTCTGAAGGTTTGATGCTGCTTGTCATTCATAATTTAAACCTGACATTGTGTTCTAGATTCCCACTCCCACATCCTCCTCCCCCTGGCTCATTACTCCCTTGAGATTTCCTTTTCTTGCTATTTCTTAGCTCTCTTATTGTCAGCTTCCAGTTTTGGTGCACGGTATCATGATGGCTGACTGATTCGACCAATATATATTTAATATATTCCTGTCATGGAAAACTGTTTGGGCGTACCTACATTATATCTGTCTCTTTGCTAGACTCTTACATACGGCTTTTATGCTTCCCAGTCTTGCATGACACATGGTCACCAATCACAGGGTCAGATTGGCAACTTAAATCCTTGTTCCTTTTTTAGCCCCTGCTGTCAAACAGATGTAGAAAAAAGCAGACTCTCGTTTTCTGCAGATAACCGTTCATTTTGTCAACTACAATGACAACCCCCAACCCCTAATTGCTCCCCAGGAAAAATGTAAGCCATGTGTTAAAATGCAATGTCTCTAATACACGAACCCGGTAGAAAGGGTCTCACAAATGAACTCAATGTACACATACATCAATCAGATGTGTAACTTAAATGGGGCGTGTTGCAATGTAGGGGTGCAAAATGGCCTGGTTGAGTTCAATGTTTTTTTTTCTCAAAACCAAACAGCAAAGAATTTTGGACACAAGATTCAAGAATGAACTGGAAGCTAGTCAGTCAGTCATCTTCAAAGCTACTTCTCCTTCTTGCAGGCTTGCTGGGGGGCTGGAGTCGTTCCCAGCCAACACCGGGGGAGAAATGGGGTACACCCTCGATTGGTCTCCATGCAGTCAATCGCAGGGCTGACACACACACAAACAACCACACTCGCATCCACACGCCATCCCATGCACAGTGTTGTGCCTGAACGCCTTCATTAAACGATAGTTCATGAACTCGTTTATATTTTGGGGCGAACGTGAACTGAACGTACTGTATTAATGCCCGATGAACGTTACTGTGAACTCATTCATTCTGGTGTCTGTGAACAGCACGTTCTTTCAGGTTAACATCGTTCAATGGGGTGCCAGATTTCTGTAGAAAACACACCGTAAACGCGCCTTAATAAGTAGCGGATAAAACACCCAATCTGGCAACACCAGCCACCAGTGTCATTTCAGATCCTCCCACCTCGTCACCTGATTTCCTGCACCTGGTTCTCCTAACCCTTACCTGTGGTGCCTCCCCTCGTCAGTCACTCACTATTTAAGCCCGTCACATTCTGTTGCTCACTGCCAGATTGTCTTGTGTGTTTAACCAAGTTTTCCAGCGTTTCCCTATGTTATCCTGTTTACATCGATCCTAACCTCGTCTGTTCCTCGACCCCGATTTACCTGCCTCCCCCGTTTTGGATTTGTCTGCCTGTCTGTTTGCCATCCTGGTTCTGACCCTGCCTGTCCTCGTCTGCGAAATACCTGCCTGCCCCTCTGGACTTGTTTGCCTCCCGACGGATCTCCCGGTTTTGGACCCTGCCTGAACCCCCCCTGTCTGTCTGTCTTGTCCATCGTGTCCGAGTCGTGCGTTTGGGTTCTCCTGTACTCCGGTACCAGTAACCGTGACAAAATCCACATTGAACTAAAGCACCTGGCTAGCCTTTGAACCTTCCTGGTATATTTTTCCAGGATTCCAATTTATATTCTGTTAACATTTCATTTTAGGGTGTAATTAAATTAAATTTCATTTTAATAATTTAGAAAATTATTAAAATTGAAAAACATTTGCACCTTAATGATTACTGTCCTGTTTTTCTTTTAATAATTCCTTATTTAAAGACCATTCAAGCAGCATGTGTTTGAGAATGTACTGTAGGGGTGAACGCTGCAGCTGCTGCTAGTGTGGAGTGAATGGACAGCAACATTAAAGCAACAAAGGGGAGATGCTGTCCCCTCAATGCTAATGTGAACCCTGGTTGGATAAGGATTCAAAATTGGATATGAAGATTTTAATCTGATGCATAGCTTCAGTGTTAAAACTGATAGAATAATTGCTGTCTGTGGTTCTGTATGGGCTTTGGCAATCATTTTGAAAAAGAATAGCTCGCATGGAACGTATGGAAAAAAAAAAAAGAACTGAACTAGTTCATTTTTTGGAACTGTGAACTTAGTTTAAAAATGTTGAAGTTTGAACTATGAACTGAACTAGTTCATTTTAAAATTTGTGAACTAAACTTTGAACTAGTTCATGTAGAAAGTGAACTTTCCCAACACTTCCCATGCAGACTCCACACAGAAAGGCCGCTTGGCGGGCTTAGCCACTGAGAAGGCCTAAAGCGGGTCATCATGCAAACACAAACATTGAGAGAAGCAGTGCAAGCATGAGATGAGCTCTAATGAGATGTTGTACCCCCGGCGGATCAGGGACATGGTGAACACAGCATAGATGATCTGCTTGAATTCAGATTCAAGTTCCTGTCTTTAAAATAATGACTTGAGCAAGCATTCAGTTTAGCCCTCCGAGGCTGCTGGAGTTTCAAAGAGAGGTTTGAACAAATAAGATGGAGAAAACATGGCTACAGCTCACACGGATCCAGCCATGTCTGAACATCTCACAGCGGTTTGTCTGCTTGAACAGGTCGGGTGTATCCAGAGAATCCTCTGTAAAACTTTCCTTTGGTCAAGGAAAACAGCGTACTTCATGGACTTGCTTGACAGAGATGGCATTGTTTTCTGAAATATACTTTCATGGTTTAACTTGTGTGATTGACAGTCTGTCAAAGCCTTTTGCAAACCTAAATGTTTCCTCGCAACAATAAGGAGTTTCAGTAGCAATCAATTGCCATCATTGTCTTCAAATGTGAACCTGAATACAGTCATGCAACCAGTGCAAGGGAGCGTGACCTGCTGCTGCCGTCTTAATGAACTTTTTTTTGTACTTCTTCTACAGCCCGCCTTGTGACCATAGCAACCACGCAGGAGCAAGGCAGGAGCTAACTTTACACAAGAAAAAGTACATTATCAAATATATTACAAGCCCAAAAAACATTCATTCAACATTCATTCAAGCCAGAGGGAGTTTTAATATATTAAAAAAGGAATTAAACTCTCCTAAAGCCACGGGCATCTCTCTGAGGCTGTACAGACCATATAGGCTAGCAGGTTAGGACGCTAACGCTTCCCCAACTTAGCACTGAAGAAAAACTGAAGGGAGCGTCATTACTTTTGCAGATGTTAAGTCATATCAAAGTAAAACGTTGAACCCATGGTGGTGCTGGAGAAAGCCTTTTGTCATCATACAAGTTTCTGTGAACCTCAGGCTGGCGCTGAAAAAAATCAGTCATCAGGCTCCGTCTTCTAGAGACCATGGACGTACAAAACTTCCTAGCAATCCTTCAAATAGCTTAGGGGGATATTTCAATTTTGACTGAAGTGCTGCACTGACAGCTGGATGCCTCAAAGCAGCTCAGCAGCGATGCCGTGTAGGGTTTCTTTGATAACTCATGCACGTGTTATTTAGTCCGCAGCCCATGTTTTTTCATTTGTTTGCGGAGACATTAAGAAATCCCACCTAGCTTCTGCAGTTAACTTAATCCAAACGAGGCTGCGATTGTGATGCGGACGCCTCACAAAATGAGTTGAATTATTGTAATTACCCACAAGCTCGAGGTAATGGGCCTTTACTGTTATGCTGACAGTTATTTTCATCAACAGGATTAAGACGTCTAGCTCTGCTCGGCTTCATTCTACTCACGCCACAAACATTTCCTTTTCGCTGCCTACAGAACTAAAGGCATGATACAGCTAATGCACATCTCAGTATGGAAGCACAGTTGGATGTGTAGAGCTGTCAACCTTGGACAATGCACTGCTGTGTTGAGGTGACAATAACCTCTGAAGTGTTGAATCGTATCCCAACGTTACACTGTGAATCCCTCCGATAACACTGCTAGTGTGGTTAGATGGACGGCTGCATTCTGCAAAATTGTCACTGCAGCTAATTCCTTTGCTTTAAAAAACCACAATACAATACTGTGTTTGCATAGTGCGCTGACACAATAATACCTCCAGTTCTGATCTGGCTCAGGCAGGTCGGCAATAAATGCGTTTCTGAAGCAATATTGAAGTGGGTAGTGCTGCACTACTCCTGCAAGGGAGGTAATATTAGAACACAGGACTAACTGGTTGATAAGGGTTTATCTTGTAACATCAGTGCAAAACTAACGCGTGAAAATCAACATCCAATGACATGTGTATCAAGCGGCCGCTGCTACGACAGAAAAATGAGGGCGGGGTGAAAGTCCATTGAGTTCCAGTACAACTAATAGCTGCGAGCTACGTGGAGCCAAAAACAAACGTACGCCTCCAGTTAACAAAGTCATTCAAAAGCCATTAGAACTTATTCCAAGATTTCTACTGTTACATTAGTTACACCATTAACATCTTCAAATTATGCTTTTATCCAGTCATTTGGAAAGTGTCCTACTTGTTTGATAGAGGGCACAAAGGACCATGACAGTGTTAAGTAAAGTTTCATAGATGATCCTTATCCACCAATATTCAATGACATACAGTAAATGTTAGGACACAAAATACCGAGGATAACATTTTAATTTTTGGTGGTTAATACACTTTAGAGTGGTTGAAGGGATTTGGGGTGTATATGTGTGTGCTTGCTGGTAAATACCATTTCCAAATACATCTTTGTCAGATGAATGAAGAGTGATAATAGATGCTCCTATATACGGCCTATCCTATGTGTCCTGTTACAGCAAATGGCTACAACCAATGACTTTACCTACTTATAAAACTAGACATGAATGACAGGGGATGAGAGCTGGCAGTGTGTCATCCTTTACCAGCCAACATAAGCAGTGAAAAATAACCCTGGCCTTGTCAACACTTCAGTGATGTATATTGAAATGTCAATGGGTTCTGGCTCAGTCATTCAAGTCCTCATAAAGCTCGAGTCACCTCTAGACGAGACGATTCGATACTGTAACCACTCACTGTAAACACAAAGCTATGCATTTCAATACAGTCAAGGGCAAACGGCGTATGGTATGGAGACACATGCACACATTTAGCTTAGTCATACTATGACAGAAGAAGAAGGAGAACATAGTGAGAGCAGTAAAGCGGAAGGAGAGAGAACACCAAATGCAAAGTAGTTGCAATTTGCATGACAAAAAAAGTTCAAAGGAAACTGCAACTGAGAGATGCGACTGCATAAAAAGAACACATGAATGAAAAAGATAAACGCAGGGAGAGCCCGGGTGAGGAGCACAAAGTAGAGGGCGGGGGGACGGTCACGGCCCACAAGGCACATGAGAGCGAACAAATACGTGTTTGCACGGGAAGTATGTGGAGTAAATGAGAGCGCTGCTCCTTCCCCTTCAGCACCACTGAGGGGAACAGCAGGCCAGCTTGGCGCAGAAGCCCCCGAGGTTAACTGCCCAATCCGACGCTCCCCCGCCCGTCTCCACGGAGACAGCCTCGATGACATCATCCGGGACGTTGGGAGGGGGGGGGGGGCATCCCCAGTGTCGTGACCGTTAAGTGTTTTGTTGCTTTCACCTCAATACGTAACATTTAATCTTCCGGATGTAATCCTCTTTGTTCGGCTTTCACTTTCTTTTTTTCCCGCCCCCGTGACTGCAGATGGATAAAAGCTGCTAGAAAAGCTGGAAACTCAAATGAAATCAAACGTCTACATCCTATTGTATGCAGCAGCGGAATCGTTCCTGCAAGCATCGTTTAGGGTTCTACAGACGGCCGGTTTTTAACATGCCGCAACCATTAGCATTACACACCCATCAACCCCTCGACCCACACTCCCTTGACTCAATGGCCTACATCGAACTCCACGCCTTTCAACCCTGCTGCCGACCCATACCAGCTGTCATCAGCGCTGTGTCTCCACCGCCGGTGAGATCCATCACCATCAACGCTGAACACTCCGGCAATAACCTGCACTAACCACATGACCTTTTCCTCACCACAGATTGGTCTGACTGATGTTTGAGTTAATACCCAGAGGCACTTGCCTCGTGGGGACTGCAGGAGTCCAATTGTGCTCATGGACCATTGAGTATTACAACTGAGATAAATATACTGCAGCCAGTTGTTCTCAATGGTACTTATGTCACGAGAATAATTCATTTTATAGAAGTGACTTTTATTTGGCAGTGTTCTCTGCTTTCGAGTGGGATTGGGTGATTCAGTCAGAAAATGTGTTCAACCAAATGTACCCTATTCAAAGAGAAATGATGTCCTACAGTATGCCGCTGTTAATCCAACTATAAAAATAAGGAGTCCTCCTTTCTTTGTCTTGCTCATTTGTGTGTGCGTTTGTCTTACTCGTATTTGAAGAAAAGTTGTGATCCAATCTATTTCACTAAAAGATGTGTAATGTCTAAATTAGTCCAATTTACCCGTGATATTAATGTTTCCTTTAATAAACCAGCGGCATCGTTCTGTGACGCAGTAGGGGTGGGGCTTCAGGGCTGCGCAGGATGTGCTTTGTGTATGTTCCATAGCAACCACCACTACATAGCAACCGTGTGCAGCCAGCCAGCCCAGGAGGGCCTATTCTATTGTGAGCATTGCCTTTCATCAATAAAAAATGTGAAATGGAATAACTCAGACAGTCATACATTGTGATTACAACACAGCTAAAGGAGTTATCATCCCCTTAACCACCACACTCCATTCTACAGACAACTTATTGCTTAAATCATTCATTATAACTGATTATCAATTAAATGAATTAAATGAATTACGAGAATGGGGTTTCTGGCAATGACAGGCTCCAGTAGGGGGCGCTTCTTAAATGTACTGTTGCTGTTATCTCGTGAAATGGAGAAAAGTAAGGGGCTGTGGTGTGAGGATAATCCCAACCATCTGATGTGAGGAAGCAGTTTAAACTAAACTTGGATGATGTTCATTCCATTCGCTAACCTGTAACCTGTATCTGTTTATTTGAAATTGCCGATCTTGTTTTAATCTGCAGTTGGGTTGAGGTGAGGTACACACATGCAAACGAACAAACACGCTATGGGGCTGTTTGTAAAAAGTTGCACGCTCTAAAATCCTGGGAAGTTTTGGTACATTTAGCATTATCTTATGAAAAAAAAAGCACAACAATATACATATGTCACTTTTTCAAACATTTAGAGAGAAATTCATTTAAATACATGCAATTAATTTTCCAAGTATAATGTTTGGCAGTAACAAAGTTGTTAAATATTTAATCTAAATGTTACACGCACACACTGAGCTGGACATCATACCAATGCTTCACTTGATTAATTTGAAAAGAATGGATATTTTGTGGGGTGACTTTTTCATTGAATCCCAATGGTTAGATCTCCAGTGTCTTTACCCTGCTACTCTCACTGCATTCTGTAATGAATATATGCAATGCAAAGATGTATGTCTAGAATGGATAGGAATAGGAGTGGAATGAATAACATTATTATTCATAGCACTTAAAATTTGACGCTCACAATGACGGGCAGGCTTTTGTTATTTAATTCATTGTAACAGAGTGATGCTCCTTTCCTGAGACCGAAGCAGTGTACCGTCCCGAGGAGCGTGACTCTGAAATGAAAAACCGAGTGAAAGTGCAGTGACGACGAGCTCCACTGAGCGGCCAACGGAACATGAAGGAGTTCAGATTGCTAATGAAGATGAGAAGTGTTTGGGCCGGTGGGGAGAGGAAAAGGGAGAAGACAGGGGGACACAAGAAGCTGCTGTATACATGAACGGAGACATAGCAGCACACTCAGGAGCTGCCACTGAGGGATGTTTGCCTTCGTCTGGAAAGGGTTGCCTGGAAACAAGTTGCAAACAGGTACGAAACAAGTAGGGGAGAATGGCGATGAGTTCTTCCTTGGGATGTCTGAATAACAAAGAGACTGGGGCTGGAACGTGTACGAGAGCAAAGCAAGAAGGGTCTTGAGATTACTGGAAAACATCATTTTTGCTTTTAAATATGAAGCTGCTGGACACCTCACCGCCAGTCCCTGTATTTGATGTGTTCTCAAACACCTGATACAACTAATGAGGCCCTTGATAAGTTGCGCCAGGTTTGCATTACGTCATAACAGCAGAAGGGTGCTTTACTAAGTACTAAAGATGCTTGTTGATACAGTTGAATCATTTTGAGACTGCAGTAGTCATGTATTGAGCCATTTAAATTGTTTGAGTTGTTTATCTCAAGCATTTGAAAGTGAATTTAGCTAATAAATCTAACTTGCATTGGCTGATGAATCTTTATTCGTGCAACTGTAGCGGCCACAACGGCCTTGAGCCATGTGACCTTTAAGCTGGTCGAGCTGCTCTTCGTTTTGGTCTATATCTATCTGTCTGAATCGCGATGACATGAAAATGATTTGATCTTTGGTTCTTCAGCATGTTATCTAGGTTATTGCAATGCAAACAAAGAGAGGTTTTGAACACAATGTAAGATAGCGTGAGTCCATTCGGTTTTTGAGACATTTTAAGTGTTAAAAACATGTGGAAACACAATTACCGATTAATGATGAGTAATGATGAGCTGAAGAATGCCCAGCTGTATCTAATTTACGATGGGAAATTCTAAAGCCACCTGTGAGCTTTGTGTTGGAAGCTGATCAGAGGCACCCTGGATCATCCTGCAAGAATCCACTTTTCATTTTTTCATATAAAAACATGACATGTTGTGTTACTTAATGAACAGATTTGGCCAAGCATAAATGTACAGTCAACAGAGAGCATAATTTTAAAGGCCCAGAGCTAAGAGTTTATTCGTCTCTTGTTGTGCCAACTCGCAGACTAAACGTTCATTAGCTGCAGCTGAGTGACTCTGCTGGTGACAGTTGTCATTATAGCCAGAAAAAAAAAAATCAACCGCCACGACTTGCCTGCTACAGCTCGTTAAAACTCTAAGTTATGTGACAAATTAAGCTCTTGTGGTCTTATTCAAATTGGGGTCTCAAGGCAGCGGCCCCTTGCAGAACAAATAGTCTCCTTTTTGACTGACACGTGTCAGAAGATCTATAAAGAGGTGGCACGGACCGACCAGCACGCAGGAGCTTTGTTTGATTCAATCTCTGTTGTTTGGCACCCTCTCTGCTGTCGACACCAAAGGGACGTGTACAGAACCTAAGTGTTTTTGTGTGACCCGTTCCCCCCCTCCCCCCCACCCCCGTCTGGCACGACCAGCTCCATTATGAAGTCCCTTGGAGCGCACGCATTTATGTCGTAATTGCCTCCTGCTGCTATCTGATTTATTTTTCCCTCTCTGTGGCAGTTGTCTCTCACACGTGTACACAGTAGAGGAACACAGCGTGCTGAAAAAGCTCTGGACATAATTCGGCTTTACTGGGAGCGTGCACGCTGCATTGGATGCACGACAGCATATCTTCCAAAAGAATTCTGAGACCGGGGGTGACAAATCTATAACACCAAGGATATCTCAACCACCTTATTAGGGAGTCCAAGTGAAAGGCACAGGCGTTATATTAAGTGTGTGCACAAGAAGAGAACATCAACTACTTAAACTATTTGGTCAGTTCATTTTCCACCAAGCTCAAAGAGAAAATACCTCTGTCTTTAAAATTATGGGCCAGGATTCAGTGATGAGTTGGTGTGTACGTGGTAGAGTGTGTACAGGATGGTGACTCAGGAACATTAAGAGGCTTTACCAGTGTGGGGTGGGGGGGGGAAGGCAGCAGAGCTGGGGCTCATCACACCGTGTCTTTTCTCCCCATTTATAAAACCTCTCCCCCACCCGCCCCCGCTTGACTCTAAGCAGTTGTTGTCTCTCATTCCACGCTGTTGCACTGTCCATATCTGTTGTATCTGCCTCAGACACAGGCGCCCCCCCCCCCGGCCCCCTGCCCCCCTCCCTCTTCATTATCTGCCACGAGAGCCACAACAGGGCACGGGTGACTTGCTGTGGCGTTCAGCCTAAATCCCCCACCCAGCACAGCAGTTTCCCAGCAGATGCTGCCTTCTTCCTTAAACAGATAGGAAGCTGGGGCCGAATTAAGAGAAGACACAGCGGTGGGAGGGAAGGGGAGTAGATGACGGAAGAGAGAGAGAATAAACAAGGGAAAAGCCAGTGAGGGGGAATGCTGAGACCAAAATAAGAAGAGCTGAGGAATGGCTGTGGACCAAGGACTGGTACAAAAATGTGAAGATATATCAGGCCGGCACACTCAGCAGTAAAAGCACAATCTAGTATAAATACTCATGTGAGGTGAGAAAGAGAAGCGACGTTTGGAGAGCGAGACAGAATGGAGAAAGAGAACCCAAAAAGCTGCAGAAAAGTGCACAGTGTGTTACACAAACACGCACGCTTAGACTGCATTGAAGTGTACGACACCAATGATAGTAGCTATGCTCGATTCCATCAAGCAGGATTAAGAAAAGGAGTGAGAGCTCAGAGGGCATAAGGAGACATACACTGATCCAAATACTCAACGTCAGGATTTTAAGATATTAAATTAAGATTAATAAAGAGTGGCCTTTACAACCTCTCTATTCTCTCTGATCCAGATGTGAAGTGAAGCCTCTGGGAGATTTAAAGTCCCCTCTGTGTTCCAGTGTAGTCTGCGTGTACAGGGGCTTTGTTTGCAGGGTGGAACAGAAGGAGTGAGGCGCTGAGGTGTTCAGGAAAGTGATGAAACCAGAACTTTACAAAGTGACGGCTGGTCAATAGGGCGTCGCCCCCTCGGAGCGCCCCTCTTGAGCCCCAAAAAAGAAAAAGGTAGAGAATATTAGAGATGCCAGTACTTGTGTTTTTGTGATATGGAATGTAGGTACTCAGTTATACACGTCCCTGCCTGTCTTGCCCTTGTCCCTTCTGCATGCTCTTCTGCACGTTCTAGCTGCACTAGTGGCAAAGATTGACTTCAGGAGGCGGGAAGAAGCACTTTAGCCAATTGCTGATTAAATTAAAAAAATGTGTGACATACAAGAGGACGAATTGTATCGCCATTCAAGCAGACGAGACAACTGACATAGACAGCACGTTATATCATACGGTTTCTTTTTTGAGAGATATATATATATAAATAAAATATTATACTTAATTACCTGTGAGGGTGACCATAATAATATTGCCCAAGTGTTATTTAGTGCTTTTTTCATGTTGGAATGAATATGAAATGTTTAAATGTGTTTTTGATACCTTGATTGTTTTGCATTAAATCAAGCTGGGTGTTTGCTGAAATCTATTTGATTGCCTACGTGGAACATTTTCCACCAGCCACCACTGATTACACCTGACAAACAGGTCAAATCCTTCTGTTGGATTTACAGTAGATTTGTATCAACAGCGTCTCCAACATGGCCTAAAATACTGGAATTGTTTGAAGGAGATGTTTTTACCGTATCAATAAATATCATGGGAGGGAAAATGTATTAATCTATATATTTATATATACTGTAAATATACAGTCTGGGTCATAAGTATTTGGATGCTGCCAAAGAAACATTTTCCACTGCACTCCAACCAAATACTGACTTCTTTAGTTAAAATGAATAAGTTTAGACTTTCAGGTTCAATACGGATATAACACCCCATTGACAGTTTAGGAATCATGGCGATCTTTAAACAGTTATCCCCATTTTAAAGGCTCTGAATCAATTGGACAATTGTTTGCCAAAAAAATAATGTCTTAAAATGCAGAATAAAAAGCCCCGCTGCTAATTAACTAAGTTTTGGACTGTGTATAAATTCATTGAGGGAAGGGGGCTTGCATTTAAAATTATGTTCTTATAAATTATTCACACGTTGGTTAGAAAACCCATTTTGACGGCAGCGCTGTTCTCTTTTATCTCCATTCCTCCCTGCTGCCACCGATTCATTTTTCCTTCCATCGGCCCCTCATCCCGACCCCTGTTTGAGTCCCTCCTGTGTTCATAACACAAGCGTTTATGTAACCATGTGGATTGTACTTGGATGGTAATACTGTCAACATCAAGGCCTGTGTAGGATGTGACATTTCACCTCCTCTCATTTACATTTGTCACATGTCAGATTGGGCCGCCTGTGTGCACACCAAGTCCTCGGCGGCAGGTCCCCCCCCCTCTGGTTGGTCAGATTGTGTTGCATCATTTTGCAATTGAAAAATGGAGTTCTACCGTTGGCATAATGTTCTGCCGGTGTGGCAGTGGCTCACCACGCCTCTCCGGCACGTATCGAAGCAATCACACCAAGCGATCAAAGAGCAATCAGCGTGTCCGTGAGCGGATGCATCTCCAGGCCAAAGTTAAAATAATACCCACTGCTCCATGCGGCAGCCGTCACACTAAGCAATCACAGCCATTTGTCTCTGAATGGAAAGTCTGTGCTTCTGGCAGATCTCAACGTTGGCAGCACCATGGCACATAGTCAAATAGCTGTGTTTCTACTAAACCTCTAAGCCATTACGGTAATTAGTTCATCAAAACTCCCAGCCTCGCTTTGAAGTATGTGCAGCAATTAATTGGCATGTACTCAAACTAATTTCAACCCGACTATTTTCTCAAAAAAAATAACATTAAAGATTCTATTGTCATGCTAAGCTCGACAACATATCAACCTGGAAGTAAATATGTATTATATTTATTATTATTAATCCACAAAAAGTCATGTTGCAATTTACATTCATGTCCATCCTAAATGTCATCACTTCCACATCTTATTCTATTAGAAATATGTATAATTAGTACATTGATTCTTGAGTTATTGACAAAAAAATAATATATATCAGTTCATTAATGAGTCCAGGCAGGAGTTTGAAGAAATTCCTGCAGGTGTTGTGAGAAATCACATTTACTGGAATGGACCAGGCGGCCAGCAATTCACTTAAAAATTGTGTAAAACTTTTTATGGCTCCATGGGAATGTGTGTGGAGCTTCATAAATGTCCTCAGCTGATGAGGTCTGAAAATGAAATGCGTCTGCAGCCTGCTTCTTATCTGTGCTTGAGGCTATCGGCTATTAGTTCAACACGCCAGCGTCTCTGACCAAGTGAGCGGTGGAGTTGAGTTGAGGGGAATGAAGACACCGGGTTTTGCCGGGAAAGAAAAACAATCTGTTTTTCCAAAGCAGTTATTTAGACATGCCAGAGCAGAAAATGCACAGGTGTTACTAATAAAAAATAACAGTCGCCGTGTGAGCGAGCCCTCCCTCGCCCAGCATGGCCCGGAAATAAGCAGAAATAAGCCATCATTAAATGCCATTGAACAAACCTGCACTCTTCCTACTGTGACATTTCAAAGTGGCCCAACAGAAGAATGGTTTTCATAGAAAACCCTTTTAAAAAAAACAATATTCTAAATTAATTTGCAGCCCTGGTCTCATGCCAAGAGGACCAATTTGGGATTTGTCTTAATCCAAGAGGACCAATTGTTCCCAATATTTGAATGGGACATAAAAAGTGTTCATGACAACACGCTTCCCAGAACTCCACTGTCCTCCAGTGGCTCTGTAATCCCACCAGCCCCAACGGGGCCAACCAGGACAATCATGAGCTGCTATGTGCACTTGAGATAATCCCAACTCAGCAACAAGCTGTTTGAATCAACATGGCTCCGACCTGCTGAAGAGGAGACACGGGCCACCACGCTGCGTTACGTCTACACCTTCACAAGGACGGAACAAAACATGTGATCACTTTTTTCTACTTTCTTCTGTCCTCACTTCACATCTTTTTTTGAAAGATTGAAAGAAGCAGACTGACATTTTGGGGCATGAAAACTCTAGGCGAGAGTTCGATAAGAAGATTGGTATCACACTAATGTCTGTGCATTAGATATTAACCTAAACCCAGCAGCTATTGAGCTTAGCTTAGCATAGAGACGGGAATTAGGGAAAACAATGAGAGAAAAGGGCAAGGGTCACGTGAGAGAGATTTGAGTTTGAAATGGACTACTAAGAGGTTAAAATGGAGTCATTCTTTTGGAATTGATCCCTGAAAATGACATTGAATGTGTTAGCTTGGAAGGGGATTTTTTCAACTTTTAGCCTGCTGTCTGTATGCTAAACTGAGCGGATGCTCTGGCTGCGTAATTGTGTCTCTATCTACCACCTTTCTCCATCTCCTTCTGTCCCCTGTGTTGGCTTCACGTCCAAAATAATCATCACACTCAATCCTCTGATGGGCATATTGGCTCAATTCCACACTCATCCACCCGGGTTAATGTTTGTAGTGTGTGTGTGCGTGTGTGAGCGTTGCACTGTCCCACACACACACACACCACTTCAATCATATATAAAGACAATTCGTATTAAACTCATACACCATCTCTGTCGAGCAGAGTTTGGGGCTCCGATTCCGATTCCTGGTTTCGATTCCGGTTCCCAGCGATTCTCGATTCCGATTCTTTCAAGAGGCAGGGTCAAAAAAGTTTAAGTCTAAGATATTTTAAATGAGCTAGCTAACCAAGGGTCTTTCTGAAGGAAATAGTCTGATCTTCTCCATCAATGTTAATTCTATGAACTTTTAACTTTTTATTAACTTTACTATGAATTTCTAACAGGGCTGTTTTCTATGGAATGCCGTTTTAGTCAAAATTAAATAAATGAACAAATACACGGTAATGCATAATGACACTGCATTTCATAATAAATAAATGAATAAAAACACGGTAATGCATAATGACACTGCATTTCATAATAAATAAATGAATAAAAACACGGTAATGCATAATGGCACCGTAATGCATAATGACCCAGTATTTCATTTCACGTTCTTATATGCAAATCAGGGGGCGTGGCTATCTATCACATTCAGAACAGACAACGGAGACGTGTGCAAAAAGGGCTGGCTAAGGCAGTGTTTCTCAACTGGTGGGCCGTTTGTCTAGAGCTGCCGAAGTCGGAACCGCAAGCCCTAGTACTTCCAGAAAACCCTCAATATGTGTCAAAATAGTATCTGCAGATAACCCATGTTGATCGATTTGATCCGCTAATGCTAGCATGCTATCTCGGAGCCCACCGATGTCTTCCATTATGTCAACACTCTCACGTCCCTTAGCCCAGTAGTTCTCAACTTGTCTGGCTCCGGGACCCACCTTTACCCCTTAATGACAAGCGGCGACCCAATTCGATCGGGGGGGGGGGGGGGGGGGGGGGTGTGCTTCCGCGTTCGCTAGCGGTGTCGACGGCACACGGCTCTGTCGTCTGTTCTGAATGTGATAGATAGCCACGCCCCCTGATTTGCATATAAGAACGTGAAATGAAATACTGGGTCATTATGCATTACGGTGCCATTATGCATTACCGTGGTTTTATTCATTTATTTATTATGAAATGCAGTGTCATTATGCATTACCGTGTTTTTATTCATTTATTTATTATGAAATGCAGTGTCCTTATGCATTACCGTGTTTTTATTCATTTATTTATTATGAAATGCAGTGTCATTATGCATTACCGTGTTTTTATTCATTTATTTATTATGAAATGCAGTGTCATTATGCATTACCGTGTATTTGTTCATTTATTTAATTTTGACTAAAACGGCATTCCATAGTTTTCAACTACAATATAAATATCAAACTATGAACTTGAATATTGTATAAACAATATAAATTATTAATATATTTTAACAGGGGTACACTTTCCTCAAGAGAACTTTATTTTTGAAACCTCACAAAAAGACATTTACACATGAGTGTATGATACTGGAGGCACTTAAACGTTAAACGTTACGTTGCTCCCACTGATGGGATAATAACCCTTGGAGCCAGAGGAAGAGGCAGTGGAGGACGGTCAGCGCAGCGCGTCACAGACGGGGCACACATAGGGAGTTGCCAACTCTCCCTACATCAAATCAGGGACACTTTCGCTGACGGGGGGGGTGCTAGCGGTCGACGCGGGGAGTGCTAGTACAATCTTTTTTTTCTTTGCAGCGCCAGCCTCACTGCTCATTTTAACAGATAGGACAGCTCCGCTCTGGCCACCCGGCACCCGCGCGCGCACTGGTCTGATGAGTCACAAATTCACAACAACCGGGACGCTATCCATGTTCGATCGCGCTGTTATGCTAACACTTCCGGTGGACGCTTCTTCGTTGGTGTTCAGCGGTTTCTATTACCGGTCGGCGCCGGCGGACTTAGAATCGAAACTAGGAATTGAATTTTAAACTTTTGAACGATACCGGGTAAATCGCAAAGCTAGTCTCGATTCCTATCGATTCTCGATTCTCGATACCCAACCCTACCAAAGTATGCATCGAAGTTGCCCTTTTTGCTCTTTTAAACAGTGGACAGATGTTCACTACACCTCCTCTGTATTATGCCCGTAGAGGTCTTATGGTCCATCACATTTCTTTAAGTAGATTATGCCCTGCTTGCACAGCATGGTTCGTCTCACCCAGACTCACTTAGTGCAGGTACGTTTCTCTGTTTTGCTTTTACCACCACTGTCAAGTCAGGATTCTGAGCCGATCTATATGTCTATACTTTGCCAGGTGCATAGTGTACAAAGTAGTAGGCGGACTGAATAATTTTTTTTAATCGAGATCAAGTGATGAAAAAAAACAAAGAATTATTACTTTCCTTATCGAAGATTATTTGGCTATTTTAACATTCTGGTGTGTGCAGGATGTCCCATCTCGAGAAATCCGATTGGCTTTCTTTCAAGGGAACCAGCACGATGCTGGGAAGGACTCAAAACGCGTCTCTTTGCAGCTTAGCAGCCTCCCAGCATGCACCAGGGCGAAAGACATATGGACATAGCAGACTTCACAAGAGGCGGTCATGCACGACATGTCTCACGATAATGTGGGTTATACATACATATTGCAGTGCTTTAAGTTCTAGTACGAGTAATGAGAGGAGCCCTGAACACAGACTGGGGCTCAGGCAGCGTCGGAAATACACGCAAGCAAAGGGCCAAATTGCCCCCAAGAAATATGATTTTACCCCCTATATCACAAGGTGAGGGGCAAAAAATGCCCCCATTCCTCCAACAATAATTACAACGTTAGTTAAGTTGTAAAAAACATTGTAGCGGTAATAACCCACTGCAGTTGCCATTGAATGTTTTTATTCTTGCCTTGACTGGTGCGGGAAGAATCAAACAATCTTAAAAGAAAAAAAAGTATCAGAGCAAATCCAGCCTCCATCACCATTTCTAGTTCAAAAGGAAAAAATCTACGCACCCATCGACCATCGAAAAATGGAAGATGGATTAGCTTAGGATGGAGAAGGACCACAAGAGAACCACCCACATTTTTTGCGAGGCTCTTGAGGGACTCGAACTTGCCGTCTGTCAACCAGCACTTCAAATTATGCTGACTTTATCAAGTGAAAATATAAAGAAATATGTGTCCTTCCTTCACCAGACGACCGGGCAGCATACCATCGCCGAAGTGAGTGATAACTAAATTATCTTGACATTATTTAACGGTCTGGGTCAGTAGCCCGTCACGTTGGTTAGCTAATGTTAGCTAGCTCTGATTAACTATTTAACGTCGCTGTCTGTGTCAGGAGACAGTGAAACTCAAGTCTGTAGATTATGATTATGGCAATAAATGTTTCCTTTCCAGCTTAGCTCGCAAGCAGAAAGGCTACTCTCTCACGTGACCCTTGCCCTTATCTCTCATTGTTTTCCCTAATTCCCGTCTCTATGCTAAGGTAAACTCAATAGCTGCTGGGTTTAGGTTAATATCTAATGCACAGACACATGCAGCCCGCAAGGCTATGATTGGTCCGCTAACTACATCATTTCCGGAGTCTCATATTACCGATTTCATAGCATAATACCACCATTTTTAAAAGATTTTTGAAGAGAGAATGAATCAGATTGAAGAGCTTTTGTCGGAAGAAATACGGAAATATGACCACTTGTACAACTCGTCATTGCCGGACTATAAGGACGCGCAGGTGGCCTCCAATTCACGGAGGGAGATCTCCGCAAACGGAGGGGTGTACAAAGTTGTGGAGAAAAATATGGGATAAATATGTCTGCGAAAAAAAGGCGATGAATAGCAGCAGTGGCGATACAGGGGGGAAAACAAGTCTCTGATTAATACATTTAAAAAAACGACTTCCACACACAAAGACGTCCATCTCTAGGTCGTCTTCGACAAAAAATGTTACTCCACCTATTGTTCTGGCGGAGAATTGCTTTGCAACACGTGCAAAGTGACGACGCAGACGCAATTGCAGAACCATGCACACACCAACGTGTGACCAAAGGGCTCTTAAATTACGGCACAACAGAAATCGAATAGTGGTACCAAAATGCAACAGTTCTTAATGACATATCAATTACAAATAAGTATAATGATCAGATTCCCTGAACCAACGTGGGACCACACAGGCTCAGCATGTACTCATGGTAAATAGATGAGGCCCCAGGCTACCATCCACTGCTCTCGGGCGATGTGGCCATGCAGCACAAATCAGTGTGCGTTCAACTGGAGGACAAGCCTCAATTCTTAAATCCCAAACATCACTAATATCACGTAATATGGTCAGTTATGGATGGCCAGATTAAGCGGATCACCGTGAAATGAACACAAGATGAAGGTTACAGTGTAAACATGCGGTGAATTCGGTAGGAAGCAGAGCAAACGGAGGGAATGGGTCGGACCAATGAGAAAAGCAGTAATTTCTTCGTTTGCCATGTGAAGCCCGAAATGGTGTGCTCTGACCCATGGTTTGACCTTTGGGATAAATTTAACTGCAATGTGGGATACATGTTTATGCACTAAAGGGCCCGCTTACAAGAAAAAAAACATGATTTCCTACTCCAGGTGGAGCTGACGCTGCTTCAAACCATGATGTGTCCTGCGGGGAAAAAAAACATACTACACCGTGCGCTTTAACGAATCCATATCTAACGTGCCGCTGTGCCAGAATTGGCGGCTAATTTCAGACGTGAATCATTTTCGACCCTCAGACAGTCCATCTGCCGTCGTCCCCTACAGCTACTGCCCCGACGGCGGCAGCGAGGCGCACGCAGCCTTCCCGGGGAGCCCTTTGCTTTGTGCCGGCACGGTAACAGCTGCGCGCACCGCTGCGCCGGATCCGACGAGACAGGACCACATGCTGCACGTCAGCGGGGGTCCGCATCAGACAAATGAACTTGTACCAAGGTGGGAGCAATCGTTTGCAGGTCGGATGGAAACCGTATGGCAGCAGAGAGAGAGTGAGAGAGAGAGAGAGAGAGAGAGTGAGAGAGAGAGGAGGGAGCCAGCGGGCAAGTTGGAACCCGGGAGCAGAGAGTCGGGTCCCAGGGGGGGCGCCATCATGAGCTCTCTCATCCCGAACACTGAACTCAGGCGTTTTGCGTAAAGCGGAAAGTTGAGGTTGCTCCAAAACCCAGATAAAGACCACAAGCCAATTTACCAGCGGTGGTTCACAGCTGCATCCAGATGTTGGTACCTGGCTCGTCTCGAATAAGACGTATCTCAACAAAACTGCTGGATGGATGTGGCCCTGCGACCCCCAACCCCAAAGGCTCGTAGCATCGGAGTAGACCAGGTTGAGCTAGACAGAGAATTACTGTGGCGTAAAGACTTTACAGGTTGCGCGTCACTTGGTGCTTGCTTATCGCCGTGCTGCTGCACCGCCACATTCCAAAGGGGCGTCTCAAAATATAAACTCTTTTTTCGTTGCTGTGCTTGATCCCCTGTCCACCATTTTCTCGCTACAGCGCCGTCATTGAACTTACGCCTCACACCTGTTCACGCCGAGCTTATGTCCATCAGCGGCCCCGAGCCGGAGCACGTGCGCGCGCAGGTGAAGTTCCCGCGTCTAAAGTCCTCCGAAACCCGATTCCGTTATTTCCATTTTGGAAACAAGTCGGTAGGAGCACCTCATCGGCCGTGGGTAGAGGAGAGGAGGAAAGTTTTGGTGACGGCGGTCCTTACCTGTCTCCTGGCCGGTGGCTCGGACGTCAGGCGTGGCTGCGCGTGAGCGTTGGGACGGAGGATGCCGAGCGGCGGAAACACGGGCGCTGCTCCCCGTTTAGCGACGGAATCCTGCGAAACCAACAGTTCCTTTCGTGATCCAAACAGCTGGCTCCACGGTGCTCTCTCCCCTTCTCGTCCCCCCTCACTCGCTCACTCGCGCGCGCGCGCATGTAAGCAGCACCGCTCAGTCGCGGCTCGTCCCTCCGTCGAACACCCTGCGCATCGATGGGTGCTGCTTTGAGAAAGCTGGGGGACTTCAGGTGAGTCCTCGCTCACCTGAGGGGGGAGGATGGTGCCTCTGGAGGGTGAGGGGGAGGTAGGCAGGGCTCCTCGGAGCGTTGCTGCTGCCCTCGTGTGGTCTGAGGCATCCACATCGCTTTAAAGGTGCTACTGGCTTTTTTATAATTTGGAGCTGCAAATTAATTGTGTAATGAACTTTAATTGCAGTTTAACTCTTCCTTAATAGAAAATAAAACATGTCTCATGGTGGAGGATCAGGTGGGCGGTGGACAGCAGCAGTAAATCCAGCTGTAACCGGGAGACGAGTGCTACGATGAAGGCTCCTACAAGATGTGTCAATCAAACATGGAGCTCTGTGGTAACTCAGTAAATATTAACCAGTGACAGATCAGGGCACAGAACAGAACTAAAGCTATTCTTCCTCTGCTCTGTAGGCAAACCAGTAAATGTTAGAGCCTCTGTGGCGTCGAGTACCTAGGAGACAACCAGTCCTGTCTCTTTTAAATCAGGGAACTAATAAATGTTTGTCTTGGATATTTTCTTTGAAACATTAAGAGAAGAACACATTTTAATGTACACACACAAAAAACACACCAAACAATTCAAGAATAAACACAGCAATTTATTCAACAGTGACTGGAAATATTTACCATTAGAAAAATAAAATGCAGTGTGTCCTTATGAATCATGTGCGTGGCAGCATCAGAATCCATCGTAACGTGATGTGGATCAGTCTCCAATGCACAGTACTAAAGTATGTTTACATTGCTTAGGAAAGGTTTGTGTTGCAAAGCTACTCAAGACAAATTGTTGTCCAAATTGTTGCCAAACTCTGCAAACGACATTGCTTCTTTAGAATACACGGTATCACTGTCGCTTATGAGTAAATTAAATAACGGAGGCTTGCCGTCTTAAATAACGCTAAACCGTTAAAGTGCTACTAGCAAATAACACATCCAAAACCCACGTTTAGCTGGATGGTATTTCTATAGATATCACTGCACACACCACACTAATATATATATATATATATATATATATATATATATATATATATATATATATAGCTACACACACACACACACACACTGAACTGCTCAGACTAATGCATCTCAGATATTACACCTGACAATGTCAGGAAATAAGTGATCTAATATAGAGTGTTGTTATTTATATTGAAATATATAGTCACATGAGTTTAGTCTCTTCTGATGCAATGTCTTCAGAATGTGCTCATAGTGCACTTTCGTTACAGAGTAATCTCCTGTAATGCGGTACTTTCCCAGTCAATGAGAAGTCTTCAAGTTTTAACGCTCCGTTCCAAGTGGATGGAGACAATGCAGACAAGGAAGTTAGAATCATCTAAAAGTGGAAAAGCTACGGCAACGCGTCACACCCTGAGGATGACAAAAGCAGTAAAGGAGCAATAAAAAAATGAACTGGTGGATTCTAGCGGCTAGTAACACGAGGCTTTCACCTTACCCCAAACATGCTACCTGACACAAAATTTCAGACCAACAGCCTACGGTGTCTGCATCCTCCATCTGTGCTGGAGTCGGGGTGTTGTGCTTAAGGTCATGCAGACACACAGTTGTGCACTAGGGTGCCCCCTGCTGGAGATTCCTCTCATAGTTTTCCAGACAGATGTGGACACGCTGAGTGAAGTAGCTTGGCTGAGAAATGGCCCGGAGGAGGTCGGTTTGGACCAGCGTGATATCATAGAGCTCAGAGGTGCTGGCAGTGCGAGTCTCAGTGCCACCTGCGTCCAAGAACACCTGGGAAACACACACACAGAGAGAAAAAAAAAGGAATGGGTGGGGGAAGTCAGGTTAGCTTTGTGGACCACCTCTACTCTCACCATCACATCTGTTAAAAGACAATTTATAGAACAATATCTGCATAAAAACGTCCTCCCCAAAAACAACAACAACAATGCACATGAAAGTATCTATAAAGACCAGATGTACACACACAATAGTTGAGAATGGAAGCCAAACATTACAACGAGTGCATGTTGGGAGATGACTTTTGTCACCACACACTGAAGGGTTCCAAAGAGGGAAAAAATGTACTTACAATTTTAATTAAAACGCTTAAAGATTGTAATGTGGATCCCTCAAGGGCAAACTGCAGGGACTCGGAAGGTGGCACAAAGGAAAAACTCTTTACACTTGTGTAAACAATTTAATTAATGATTGCTGGATTACATTTAGCAGATTCAGGTTCAGGGTTCTTGAATAGAACAAAGTCATGGTTTACTGAGACATTTAAATGGAACGAAGCCACGATTAATGCCATTAGAAACAACTCTGTTTTCCCTACTATTACTTGAAACAACTAGATTGGGACCTCACTTAATAATTGAATGAATAAGGAGACATTTTGAACATAACTTCAACAGGAGCAAAAGAACGAGACGATAAGCAGATCAAAAGTATGTAGATTGCAGAAATATCATTGATATGAATACAGCTCTTTTCATCTCCACTACATAATGTAATAAATGACGGTTCATCCAATCATGTTTCCTCTGCAGAGAGAAGCCATAAGGTCAGTCGTTTGTGAGCCAGAGCCAAGTTCTGTTCAACAAGAAAAATAAAAATAACAAATATATCGCGTTCGCTCCTGCAGTTGTACACCAGAAAAATCTAAACCGCACGATCAATAGGTAGTTAGAAAGACAACTAAACCTAATATATTATTACGCCAAAAAGAAAGTCAGTCATTATAGACCAGGTCACAATCGGAGCCCATCGTACACAGAGCAAGAGGCGCGCTCACTAAAAGAAGCAAACCTGTCAGTTTCTGATGAGTGAGCCTGGTTTATCCAGGACAGATGCCATTTCTTTAAAAACAGCTGGAGATGATAAGAAAGAAACAGTCTAACAGATTGACCAGATGGGTGTGAAGGTTTCTAAGAGCTACAGGTCCTACGGGATTGACTCCCTGGTTATGTAACACAGCCTGAGACTCTGCTCTCAGAACACGAGGAACAGACGCAGCAGTGTTACTGAAACGTATTCACATGGCTCTAATTAAGACGCTGAATCATTTACAGAGTGGATAAAGATAATTAGCTAAATGAGAACAGTACTCGTTATCTGTTTGGAGTCCATTCGAGATGTGCTAAAGACCCGAGAATGGAAGGATGTACGACGTAGTGACGGTACCTTGGGATGAACGATGGTATCCTCGTCGTTCTGTCGGATGTTGTCGTCGATGAAGATGTGCTCAACATGTTGGTCAAAGGGGTCCACCCACAGCGGCTTGCCCCCTCGGATGGAGAAGGTATTACTGGCCCACCTGAAGGAGAAGAAAGGAGAAGAAAGATTATGCATAGATGCCACAAAACCCCCATCCCCACCGGCTTGAAAGGGTGCCATGCATACCATTCAAAGTGGTCCTGGAAGCCCCCCAGGCCCTGGACTGAGCTCAAGTACTGATACAGGCCTCGGTCTCCGTCCCGAGTCGAATGGCGCTCCTCGCCGCGGCTCAGGGCGGCTCCCCTCTTGCTGCAGCGGATCTTTCCTGGAGTCATATTCACATTTAACTGAGCGGGGAGTGACAGGAAGAGTCAGAGTCAGAGAGGGAACCGCTTTAAGAATGGTTGGCTTCTGGCAGACGTCACCTACATCAATTGTGACATCAGCTTTCCCACACATAAAAGCTACATGAAGTAAAACGCTGGCCTTCTGTGGCTTTAGAACAAATAGGGTAGATTAAACAGCATGAAGCGGATACATCTTTCTAAACCAAATGTTTGGGTAGGTGGACCAGTTGTTTAAAAAGTCACTATTCTACACATCTAGATCACAGTCTGCATTAAACGTGGCAGGGCTTTGTTTTGCCTTTCGACCTGTAGTAAGCCAACGTTGCTAACAGCACAACCACCGAGCAGACTACAGTGAGAGTGCACGTGGAGCAAATAGACTGTGCATTACGTCTTGTACACCTGAGGGGGGGGGACGCTAGGCTCACACATGATGCTGTCAGTCCAGGTGGGTTATCAGCTGTAATTACTCCAATTTGCATAGCTTGTAGCTGTTTGCTGCTATATTAATGTTACAAATGAGAATACAGTTCCTTTGGGTGAGGCGGCACCAGAGTGCTTTAACTGTAAACATGCTGAGAGCCTGCAGACAATAACCACAACACAGGCATATGTCAGTCCATAAGAAACACAGAGTCAGTGGTCTTTTAGCATTAAGGGACAGTGTGTGAGTATTAATGGCCTCTAACAACCTCAGTGCAGCACTACGTGGCCTTCAGAACATACGAAGAATCAGTGTCGCTTCTGGGCCTCTGTAGGAACGTGGCGGTGCCAGATGACAGACTCTGGAAGAAGACCCACTGCCGGAGCAAAGATGAATAGCTTTTTCTAGGCTTAGAAAAAAAACCATAGCGCTTCTTAGTTTTGGGTGTTTATACACCAATTAAAATGCAGTTATGAATATTCTACTTAATATCTGCCAATAAACGCCGCTAAATGGTGAACACTGTAGCATCAAAGGGTAAAAAAACAGTATCACCAACGATATTGAGTTGTCAACATCAATCTTCCGTTTTTCCAAAGCAATATATGAAATGATAGGAGGTTGAATATTATCTGATCTGCGCTCTCCACCGGACAGCTCGCTTTGCCTGACAGCTTCATCTCCTCCGCCTCCCGCCATGCGCCCATTCCGCACTCCGCACAAAGTCAATGTGTTCCACTCCAGCGGGCTAACAAGCAAGCTACGAAACCCTGAGAGAGGGAGCGTCTTCCTTCAATGGAGGCTCCGTGTTAAAAAGACACAAGAGGGCCCTGCTCAAGAGAACAACAAGGTCACCGTCCCACACACATTCACTGCAGAACCCTACAGCACACCCAGAAACACACAGGTGGGCAGTTTGTGGATGACTAGTGCTCTTATTACAGCAGGTAAGATAGTAAACATGTCACATTAACACGGTACTTTTCTGGTGTATTAACATTTCCTTTAAAAATGATAAAAACAAATATGTATTTAATGCTTTTTGACTGGCCAGGCAGAAGTCGACCGGTCAGAGATAATCTACGTGATTTTTGAACGTAGAGAACAGCTCCAGTTCCCCATCAGAAAGTGCTGCTTGAGGAGAGAGGTAGAGGTGACAATGCTTAAAATATAGCTTAGGTAGAACGCTGACTGTGTAGGAGTAACTCACACAACAACTACCCCTTAAGTCTGTGTTATGAAGTGTTGCCAAGGAGGCCGTGCGTGTGATCCTGATGGATAATGTAGACGTAAACCTGACGTTACCTTATTCTGGTGAGGTTACCACAAACCATCTGGTAGACCTAAGAATGTTGTTGTAATTTAAACTGTCCCATTGAAAGATAAACACATTGAGCACCAACTCATCCCTCCCTTAACACTCCTGGCTTCAGAATAAATAAGTGTGATGTTACTTCTACCTTGAGATCGGGCAGATCGGGGAACAGCGGATGAGCCCCTTCATTCAGCGCTCTGGATACAGCGCTCAGCACACGAGGCAGGTCGCTTCCAAACGTACGGAAAACAACGGCAAACTCCCTCCCTTCCTGCGTCAGGTCTTTGAGCAGCTGGAAGAAGGAGGGTAGGATCCAGTGGTACAGTTGTCCACCCTCGCCTTTGACAGACAGCTCTCGGTCCGCCTGCAGGGAGCAAAGTCAGCGGTCAGTAACCAAGGTAAGTAACTTAATAAAAATATCTAATCTGGCCTCCTCCTAATATATGATGCTTGCCTTGGTGCCTGCGGGCCAGCGGAACAGAGCCAGATGCTCATCCAGAATCCCGCCGAAACGTTTCCCTGCGGCAGAGGTGAAACCCGGCGTGCGTCCAAAGTGAGAGTAGTAACTCACAGCGTTGTCACAAGGTGGCAGCAGGGATGTTGAGTCGCTCAGCCACTCCCACCTCCCTGCATCACACAGGGCATCATTCATTCAATGTTTCTATAGGACATAAAACCTTTTCTTCCCTTGATGACATTCATGAGGCAGCCTGACCCAACGGTACACAGCATTCTGTGTATTGTTGGGTCAGGCGGCCTCATTAATAAAAGGTATGTAATTGACCACATATTGACACATATTTCTCTTTTGTACTTCAATTCATTATTATGCTAGTTTTTAATTGTCATTCCTCGTAATTCGTTTATACAAGAGTAATAATTTGAAAATGGAATCAGCAGAAGGGATAATAAATGGTCATATTTAGTAGTAGTTATCACGATATTAAGTCACCAATAACGTGGGATTTGTCATAGCTCTGTTGTACATTCAAAGCAAAAATACGTCACTTTGATATTCTTCCACATTACAATAGAGAGGATGACCTGCCATTCGGTATGTGTCTGATTTCAATTACATTTCTAAAATCCCCGTTTGATCTCACTGTCACGGTGTTTGACAGCTTGTCGAACATGTACCGGAACAAGGAACTCGCTGGCTCAGCAGAAAGTCCTCGTGTGAACGTCAAAATGTCATCACTAGCACAGCGTGTCCTCTTCACCTTGTTTGCTCATCTTCCCCCAGGTGACCGTTGAGAGGAAATAATCCAGGGCGGCCGCCGGGCCCTGTCCCGTCACGGTGTCCGACACCAGGATGGTGTTGTTGAGGTCGATGTGCAGGACCAGCTTCTTCCTCGGGCCGGGACGTGAGGGACAGAGCCCGCGTGGGACTGTCCCCGGGGACTCTGTCCCACTCCCGTTGTCCGTCCCGCCATGTTCTTCAGCTGCTCGACCGCTGTCCTCTAACCCCTCCATTAACGAGCTATTGGTTTGTACATATTTCAACACAGACATTCCACCGAACCGGCTCAGCTGCCATAGTCATTTCACGGGTTTACTTCCTTGTTCCTCCAAGCCACCTGTCTTCTTCGGTGGTTTAATAGTGGCGCACTAGTCCGCCAATAGCGTCATCTTCCGGTGATGTACAAACGGTTTTTTACATCAATTTCTCTGTCAACTAAAGAATACTTTCTGTTCCTATACATCTTAAACAGGCACCTACGCACTTGCGCTCCGCCCGTGGGACAACGTGGCAGCTTTCGCGTCAGGTGTCCCGCTGGGGGTCGTGTCATTCGGGGTAACCTTGACAACAGATGCCTCCCTTGATCCTGGATCATGTTGACCTCCTCTATGACCATGTACATTTACATAAAATATTACTGTGTACTTTTTGAAAAAAATGAAGGTAAAGTTAGCAGAGGTGTGGACTCGAGTCATGTGACTTGGACTCGAGTCAGACTCGAACGTACAAAGACTTGCAACTCGACTTGGACTTTAACATCGATGACTCGTGACTTCACTTGGACTCGAGCCTTTTGACTCGAGAAGACTTGATACTTCCCATGAAAACTGGGGGAAAACATTTTCACACCACCGCGCCGCTCTGTTTATCTGCATCTGTCAAAAAAATGTGCGCCACCTGTATGCAGAGAGCGCTGCCTGCACGACATCCAATCACTGCAGTCCATTTGACCGTATCAACGAGACAGCTCGTTCATGGTTACAAAAATCGGGATTTTTGAACCCGGATTCAGACTCCGATGGAAATCCTCACCAACATTATGTCAACGTCCGTTTTAAAGTACTATAACACAGTCACAGTCGATCCACCATTACCCTTCCCTTCGTAGTCTAGGTCTGTGAGGCAGCGCACCATCACCCAGGGTTCCCCGTCCCCACTATAATAAGAGGACTTGAAATGACTCGAATCCAAAACGGTAAGACTTTGGACTCGACTTGGGACTTGTCTCATCTTTGACTCGACTTAACTCGGGACTCGAGGGCAACTACTTGAGACTTAATTGTGACTTGCATAACAATGACTTTGTCCCACCTCTGAAAGTTAGTACTTTTGCCATTATACTCGCCCTTTCTCAATCTTTGAAGTCTCTCTAAACCAGATACAAGCCGGGTAACACTCTTTTGACACTTGATCCTATTTCACGTTGACCTCCCCTATTTCCATGGAAATTTACATATAATATTAATGTTTACTTTTTGAAGAAATTGAAGGTAAAGTTAGTACTTTTGCCATTATATTCACCCTTTCTCTTTGAACTGTCTTTAAAGACGGGTAACACTCTTGATCCTAGTTCAGGTAGAGCTCATCTATAACCATGTACACTTACATCAATTTTTGTCTGTGTAGCTTTTGAGAAAAGTAAAGGTGAAACCAGTAAGAATGACATGTTATTCATCTTTTCCCTTTCCTCTATGCCCATGTAAATTTTTACTGTACAGTTTGAAATAAGAGAAAGTCAGCGCAGTTGGTCCTTTGTCCCCTTCAGTGCAGACCACAGGATGTATGATCCAGGGGCCCCTATCAGGCCATTATTCCTCCTCGGTCAGATGTAGCTGCCGGTGGACTTTTGTTTTGAGTGTTCCGGTTACGAAAGGTGTTGCTCCAGCGGCGGTCCATGAGTCAGATCGAGGCAGAGCCCATAGACGGCATGAGGCCGTAACAACCGTCCGTGAAGTCGGGTTGTTTGGATAACAAACCCTTAGTGGGTGGTAAACTCCATCATGGGCTAAATACTAGCACGAGACTGTTGGTGAACAAGTACCGTGACCCTCTATGGAACACTGTAACCTTCAGGCAACACAACGGTTTTTTTTTTACCCTTTAATTATTTTTTAATTATGTGTATAATGTCAGCAGACATGTCTGTGTCCAATCAAATGAGGGCCCAAAGTGGGTGAGACATTTTCTCTTTGGGTGAAGCATTCTTTTGTGGCTGCCAAGCTGCATGGGACAATGCCACAAATCGATGAGACAAAAGTAACTTTTTAACTTGTTTATGAAATATCTTCATTAAAAAAATGTGTTTGTGTGCATGAGTATGTAAATAAGTATATTTAAAAGTTTTATATACTTAATTTGTTATTTATTTACTAAAACTGTTTTTTTTTTGGTTAGTTGCCACAAGGCAACACTGTACTGTTAACAGTGAACATTTTTTGGTTGAAAAGACGTTGAATAAACGTCTATGCCAGACGTTGAAAAATGGTTTAAAAGTGAGTTGTTTCAACGTCTATTAGTAGACGTTAAAAGACGTTTGTTTAGACCACATATCAACGTGATTTTTAATACGGTAAAATGTCGTCCTCTACTTTGTGCTATAGCATTATTTTATAGGTGTAAAAAGAAATGACGTCCACATTTGTACATTTACCACCGATATTAAAAATCACGTTCAAAACTGGTCTAAACATGGACATCTTTTCAACGTCTACGAATAGACGTTGAAACAACTTTCACTTTTAAACCATTTTGCAACGTCTTTTTAACGTCTTTTCAACGGATAAAGTGCTCGGTGGAAAAGCACAAGTTACACACAGTCAGTTGTCATGTCAACAGCCCATAACAAGGACAACACAATGATTCATTTGTATTTATTCATATCAATATAACAACTTTTCCTATACAAAACAATACAAAAATATACAAGTGCAGCAACAACATAAACCAGTTAGTTTAGAATTGTGTGTTTGTAAACCAGTTTTCTGAATCATTGGCACTTCATTTTCAGATTCTGTAACAAGATTTGGCTCTGAGTCACTTGAATCCGGATCGTATACCTGAAATCAGCTCCATTGCCCTCATCGTCACTCAATGATTCAGAATGCGCAGAACACCCCTCAGTTGCAGATGCCTCTAGTCAACATGTTCGTTCAATTTATTTTATTCAACCCAAAATGAAAAATAAGCCTGAGGGAGCTTTACAGTCTGTAAACATGCAGCATCCTGTCCCAAAACCATCACATCGGCACACGTAAAACTCTCTTCAACTGGAGAAAACCTAAGGGAGAACAGCGGAGGAGTAGGTGTGTACAGAGAGAACAACTTAAAGATGTACAGTACGTTCAATTCCTACGACAGAAATTATTCAAATATTCAGAGTAGTACGCCAGGTGTAAGGCAGGACAACTGCAGGGACAACCTCCATCCACAGGAACCTGTGAGGAGGGAAGAACAAAGACTTTAGGGAAACGTGTGTAATTTGGGTTTATAATGACAGTAATAAAACAATGATAACAGCAGGAGGTGTTTGAGAACCCTTATTTATAGATTGTTTACATATGACATTATAAACAATTCATCTGCAACTTATGGCATTTCTGGAGTAACATTTCCAGGTATATTACACAGTACCATACTTTATGTTGAGGATTAAATATAATCATGCATGCTCACGCTAGATGGCAATTACACTTGAACAATAATGTAATACTAATAATGAGTGGAGGCTGTGTATGACCCGGAGCACACGAACATGTTGATAAAAAGGCTGCACGCACTCTCAGGGTCACGTCCATACATGGGACGGGGTGACCATGACTCACACGCAAAACATCCTAAATATGGAGTGAATCTGTGGCTAAATAACTACACGCTCTCTCAGGGTCAATCGTAGATAAAACAGAATTTTGAGACTAACATGTCTCACACACCAACTATCTGAAGTATGCAGTGAACTCATGAACAACGGGAGACGCGATGATCCGAGAGCCTGGAGGGATAGACATCCCTGTGCTCCAATGGGGCTCTCAGACGGTCATAAACAAGGAGCCGCCTCCATCATAGTGAACCAATCAGAAATGCTCTTGGACTATATACTCCGAGCGCATCTTGTATTAAGCGCCCTTTCATTGCTGTTGCTAGACAGATTGAAACAGGTCCGTGCACGTACGACTGCAGGACTGAATACCTCTGTCACAAATAAACATTGTCATATTGCTTTGATTAAAGTCTCAAGTCTGGTCCTTGCTTTGCATTCACGACATTTACAATGTTGCTTTAAGCATGCAGTAACTTAGAATGTGTTGGCTAGCTTGTTTACAGGCCACAACTTGTTGAATTCAGCTGCGATCTGTGTTTAGGCCGCGTTGTTTTAAAAACGTGAATTTTCTACATGAAATGGGAACGGCAATAATATGATATGGGTACAGTAACAACCTAACGCATAAGCAACACCAAACACATGGAAAATACTCTATTATGGTACTTTTGGTCCAGTTCATGTTGAACGCTAAGCATGCTCCGAGCTAGCATGCTCCAAGCTAGCATGCTAACTAGCAAACTATCTGCGCTAACGCTAACTAGCTTACCAAAAATAACAGTCTTTCCCGTATCGAGTGGGCAGCACAAGTAAAATAACTGGTTATAGTTTCAGGTGTGCTTCATTCAAACACTCACGTACTTACAAAGTATTGGGGCCGGTAGCCGTGGTTGTATCAGGCCGTTCACGTCGCTCTGCTCCCGGACACACTTCCCCTCGCGCTGCACCCTCACCCTCAGCTCTGCAAGCGTCTAAGAACTTGCGCATGCGCGTTACAGATGTGATCAGAGTTACGTGTTTACAACTAATGTTTGAAACGGCCCGCATTAATTTGTCCTTAAAGCATATTGTTACGCCCCACCTCCTCTCCCGAGCCGGGGTGGCGGCGTAACAGACACACACTCTGTATTTCCATATTAAAAAAAAAAAAATCTTAAAAAATCTTAAATGCGTTGAAATCACGTCTTTGCGTAGACCAAATTTAATTCATTATTATGATAATCTTAATGATGTTATCGTCTCTCTTTCAACCTCACGTTACAACATGACACATAATCGAGAAATGTACCCTTTTCAAGCACGTTGAGGTTTCTCGCACTTTTTCGTCGGTTGAAAAGACGTTGAAATGAGGTCTTAGACGTTCAGACCTCATTTCAACCCGATTTCAACCATATTTCAACGTTGAAATAACGTCTTGTGCTCACTGGGTTAGGTCATTGACCATAGTCAATATTTTTGTTGTACCAACTACTGATATGGAATGGGAATGGAAACAGGAACATTTAATGGGCGAAAGGTTTAAAAATCAAGCTGTTAGGGCTGATCCATCTCACAGTGAGGACAGTGACAACGAGGACAGTGAGCTTGAAAGGAGCCAGAAAGATTGGATCCCTGCAACAGGTTTTCCAGACAGTTAGGAGATCAGGGGTCAGTCAGGGGTCAGTCAGTAGAACAACGTGTGTCATTCATTCATTCATTTTGAATATGACAATCATTTGTACTTTCTTAGGATAACGCATATCTGATGAAAGCGACCGTGAGTCTGTGGATCAAGATGAGGATGAAGACATGGTAGAGATTGAAAATCCTCCCTGGTGAACACCCCACAATACATTCTGTGCTCGCCCTGGCATAACATATCATGTCCCCCCCCTTCAGTATTTTAAGACATTCTTCAGGTTATTGTACGCCAGTCGAATGTATATGCCATACAATGTGACACAAACAAGCCATTTAAGTTTACATGTTTTGTATGTGGCTATGTTAAACCGTTGAGAGGTCAAAAGGCACTGCGGCCCTCCACCGCCACCGCCTCTCGGCCGACCCTGCCCCCAGTGTAACTGTTCTCCGGGGCAGGCAGTCCTCAGAGCGACCCAACCTCGTAGCATCGCCAGGGCGTTGATTGACCAACTGCAGTCAAAGGAGTTTGATGTGCGAGTCAGAGGGTGCAACAAAACCCTGTAGTGCAAAAAAAGTGAAAACCGACGCGTGCCGGCTGAGGTGCGATGCCAGCCCTTTGGGATTGGGCCCACCATTGACGACGCCCGGCCGCCATCCCGGCAGACCCCCCGAGACCCTGAGGCCCGGGCGCCGCCCCGGCAGACCCCCCGAGCCCCTGAGGCCTGGCCGCTGTTCTGGCCGCCCCCCCGAAGGACCCGACATGTGGCCGTCGGCACCTGGAGTTACCCGCGTGGCCCAGGATCGTCGGGTCCCCACCCTCCCTCCCCTTGTCTGATTTTCTCCGGTTCTGCTCCCCTTTAGGACCGTCTGGAAACCGTTTTGTTTACAGAATATGATTATTAAAAAACGGACAGGGTACAAGAACAGGACTTGACTCTGTACGGTGTGCGTGGTCGGGTTTGTGAGGAAGACACTGGACACCAGGGTGACAAGACTCAAGTCTGCTTTATTTTTCGTTCGTTCGCTGCAACACGCCGGCGTCCCGCTCGCTCGTTCGCACTGTCTCTTAAGTGGGGGCGAGAGGACACATGTTAATTGTCGCCAGCTGGTTGCCAAGCGTTCCCAGCTGGCACTGTTCCCCAAGCCACTCCCCCTCTCTCCCCCCTGCAGCCGAGCCGAAACCACGCCCGCCACCACAGACGCTAATCCTGATAGCGCCACAGTGGCCGCCCAAACATTGGGTGTCAAAAATAATACAGCTCTTGACAGATGAGCCGTGGCCTCTGGCCGTACGCAGGGACCTTCTGTCCCAGGTGGAACTTGAACGCAACAGGCCTGCCTGAACGGGTCATTGACACCATTCAGAGTGCAAGAGCCGCCTCCACTCGCTCTCTTCACAGTGGTAAATGGCAGGTTTTTGAGGAAGGGTGCCGTCTTAGGCACACCATTCCTTTCCAGTGTTCAGTAGTTGACCTACTGCCTACTGCGTTTCCTGCAGGATTTAGTAGACAAGGGCAAAGCCTTTTCTACTATTAAAGTATATTTACCGGCTATCTCAGCCTGTCATTTGGGCTTTGGTGAGAAGACGGTAGGGGAGCACCTTTTAGTATGTCGCTTCATGAAAGGTGCTCGCCGTAAGCTCCCCGTCTCCAGGCCCCTGGTTCCTCTGTGGGATCTATTGGTGGTGTTGGAGGCCCTCTCTCAACACCCGTTTGAGCCTATGGAGGCAGCGGAGATGAAGTTTATTTCACTCAAAACAGCATTGCTCTTGGCTTTAACCACAGCAAAGCGTGTGAGTGACTGTCCAGTGCAAGCACTGCATTTGTATGTGAGTAGATCAGCAGGTTTCAGAAAAGCAGATCAGCTGTTTGTGTCCTGGGCCACTTCTCACAAAGGAAAGCCATTGTCACGCCAGAGGCTGTCCCACTGGATTGTTGAGGCCATATCCCTAGCCTATAGTTGTAGGGGTTTGCAGCCCCCCCCCCAGGCCATATTTCTCTTGCCACTTTTCTATTAAGGCCAGATTTATGGAAAAGACTGGCTTTGGATGTGCGGAGAGCAGGAGGGAGAAATTCATAGCTCATCCGGGCTCAGATCCCCGTGCTTCGAACAGAGAAGTGTGTGTAGAAGCAGCCGCTACAGCTGTGTTTGCCTTTGACTGGGGTGTGGGGACGAAATCTGATGGGAAAGCATTCCTCCCCCCCCCCAATATACAGAACCGTTCATGTTCTTCAATATTCTATTAATGTTCAAAAGAGCCCATTGTAGTTATGACATTTGAGAAGTTTGGATTTTTTTTGCAATTGTTTTCTTGTGGAATACCCGATGCCTCACTGCCTCCAGCGGCCCCCAGGTCATTTGAGTTTGAGATCCTTGATTTAAATAGTTGTGGAATAATTTGAATGTACACATACATGGGGTGGATAGAAGGGGTGTTTTGGGGGGGAGAAGGACATATTGGGCGGGGGGGGGTAAGATGGCTGAGGGTGGATAGAATAGAATATACTTTTATTGTCCCCTGGGGGAAATTTGTTATGGACTCAAAAGTGCTTAGTGCCATCGTTGCCATTACAGACAATAAAATACACATAGAAAATAGAAAAAATACACAAAACTACATATACACAAATATAAATAGCTAAAGATAAAATAATAAAATACAGCACACAGGGTTATTGCACATACCTCAGGCCTATCTCATACAAATCATCATACAACTTCTAATTTAGATATGGATTTAAAATTTTGATGGAAGCTGCTACAAAGGAGTATTTAAACCGGTTCAATCTAGTTTTAGGTATTCTGTACCTTCTACCAGAAGGCAAGAGTTCGTATTCTGTTCGAAGGATGTGGGACGGGTCCAACAGAACTGCGCCTGCCTAAGTACAGACTGCTCATAGATGGACTGAAGGGAGAGCTTTCCAGTCCTCCCCATTACCTTCATAGCAGTCTGTACTAGGCGCTGCAACTTTGATTTTGACTGTGTGGAGAGATTGCCGAACCACGCTGTCATCCCATACCTGATGACACTTTCTATCACTGCCTGATAAAATAAAAACATAATGTTCCAAACACCCTTAGTCTGCGTAAAAAATACAGTCTCTGCTGTAAACGGGAACATACATAATATACATGGTCACTCCAGCTTAAGCGGTTATCCAGGTGGATACCCAGATACCTGTATGAGGTGACCTGTTTGATATCCTCCCCATGAGTGGTCAAAGGGGTCAGATCCCCCACCGACCGAGGGTCAAGCACCATCTCCTCTGTTTTTTTTGTGTTAATTGTAAGATGGTTATTGTCACACCACAAAACTAATTTGTTAACCTCCATGAAGTACAGCCATGGATCTGAGTTCTGGTGAAGCAGACTAAGAACGGCAGTGTCATCAGAAAATTTAAAAAACAAGTTGCCCGGGAGATTATTGGTGCAGTTGTTAGTATAAAGGGTGAACAGGACGGGTGAACTTACACAACCCTGAGGGGCACCTGTACTGATGCATTTAGATTCAGAAAGCGAGTCGTTAATCATAACAATTTGAGCTCTCTCTGTTAAAAAAAATAAAACCATTTAATAATAGTAAAATAAAAATAAAAGCAGATGAGGCTGTTTTCTGTAGGACAGGGTTTCTTAGGAATGGGAACAATGATGGTTTTTTCCAGAGGGCAGGGACCAGATTGGAATCTACAGACCTCTGAAACACAGTGTCACACTTCGGCTGGGGCATGCTGCAGTGAGGACTCAGGCGCAGAGTTTCTTCCATCAAAGTGCTCTTTATTAGACAAACCAATAACGTGCTCCAACGACGAGGGACATATAGACAATGACGCGACAGGGGACAACAGGCACACAGGGCTTAAATACACAAGGGAGGTGCAGGTGATTGGACACAGGTGGAGACAATCACGCAATCACAAGACAGGGCAGGAAGTGAAGTTAACCCAGGATCACAAGAGACATGAAACTTCAAACTAAAACAGGAAGCGAGGCCCAACCGTGACACACAGGGCACCATGCAGGGGTTAACTCTGCAGCAAAGGTTTTAAGGAGGAAAGCAGAAATGCCATCCGGGCCTGCAGATTTCTTTTTACATACATGGCTAAAGATTGACTGAATTATGAGGGGATCAACTACTAATCTAGAACACAGATCACTTGTTAATGACTGTAATACATTATTGCATTCCAAAGAAAAATCCTGTGTATCAAACCTCAAAAAGAAATCATTCAGTTCATCTGCTTTACTCTGCTCGTCATATGTTGTAAGGCCCTTTTTATGTGTTGTCATATTTGTAGCAGATTTAATGGAGATCCAAAGTTTTTCAGAGTCCATATGTCATGGTTTTGGGCTCCTCCTGTCCCTTTCCCCCCCCTACTGGTCTTTAGTTATTCATACATCGTGTCCACAACTCACCAGCTGAGTCCCATTTTCCATCCCCCTCCTCTCACACCAATTGTTACACACCTGTTCCCCATGACGTTAATTATTCCTGCTATTTCTAGCTCCCCTTTCCCTTTGTTCCCTGTCAGATTATTTTGCCACCCACACAGGAGACACACTCCTCAGTCTTTACGCCGAGTTTTGTCCTACCGTGTCTTGTGTTCATTGTCTAGATCCAGCGTCCGGTCCCGCCGAACAGGAGGAGTCCCAGCTGAACTACGGCCAGCCGGCTTTGTCGGGAACGACGGGCAGAGCGCTCCTCTCCCCAGCCCTCGACCTCTAATGCCCCGTTTCACCGGGAGATCTTCTGTTCCCCTTTTTCTCTGAAGACCTCAGTTGCTGTTTTTGTGCCTGCCTTCGCGGCGTCCTCTAAGTTTGCACCTTCCTATTAAAAGCATTATTTTTCCTGCATCCCGCTTTTGGGTCCTCTCTCTCTCCACACCACAGAATAATCTGACCAACAATGGACCCAGCGGATGAACACCCGATTCGTGCAGCTGTCGAAGCGCAAGGAGCCATGCTCGGGAGACACGACTCGGAGCTAGCCGCTGCTCGCCATGCGGTGGATTCCCTGGCCGCCCAACTTTCGGACTTGTCCGCCCAGGTCCACCACCTCAGGAGAGCCTCTCCTGCTGCTTCCAGGGACTTGGAACCCCCAGAGCCCAGGGTCAATAATCCCCCCTGTTACTCCGGTGAGCCCACACAGTGTCGAGCCTTCCTCACTCAGTGTGAACTGGTGTTCTCACTTCAGCCTGTCACCTACGCTAGAGAGCGAGCGCGAGTCGCCTACGTCATCTCGCTCCTAACCGGACGCGCTCGTGAGTGGGGCACCGCTGCATGGGAGGCTGGGGTTGACTACATCACCCAATTTGACTTGTTTAAGGAGGAGATGATACGGGTGTTCGATCGATCGGCTCATGGCGAAGAGGCTTCTCGCATCCTGTCCACCCTCCGTCAAGAAGGACGCTCAGTTGCGGATTATTCTATCGAGTTCCGCACCCTATCCACCACCTGCGGCTGGAACGAGCCGGCGCTCGTTGCGCGCTTCCTGGAGGGCCTCCGGGCCAGCATCAAGGACGAGGTGATCGCCCGTGAGCTGCCTACTCGCCTCGACCCTCTTATTGAACTGGCAATAAGAATCGAGAAGAGATTTGACCTTCGTCATCGCTCCAGGGTGGTGGACATTCCTCAACCGGCCGCCTCCCCCACCCACTCCCACCCTAACCCCCGGGCTGAACCGGAGCCCATGCAGCTGGGTGGACTGCGCCTTACCGCTAAGGAGAAGGAGCGTCGCATCACAAACCGTCTCTGCATGTACTGTGGCGCGGCCACCCACTTCGTGTCAACCTGTCCAGTAAAAGCCAGCGCTCGACAGTAGAGGAGGGATTACTGGCGAGCGCTACTTCCATCTCTCCGTCAAAATCGTGCACCCTGATTCCAGTAGCCCTGCGGTGGGCGGGGTCATCGGTCTCATGTAACGCCTTAATAGACTCTGGGGCAGAAGGGAATTTTCTCGATGAGACATGGGCCCGAAAGCAAGGTATCCCGTTGAAGGAACGCGGGGGGGTCACCCCCCTTTTTGCCCTAGATGGTAGCTCCCTACCTAGGGTCCACCTCCAGTCCACTCCCTTATCGCTCACTGTTTCCGGCAATCACCATGAGACTCTTTCCTTTTTAGTGTTTCGCTCCCCCTTTGCCCCGTTAGTGCTGGGGCACCCCTGGTTAGCCAAACATAACCCTCATATTAACTGGTCCACTGGTTCCATCCTCTCTTGGAACCTGTCTTGTCATGTCGAATGTTTGTTGTCTGCTAACCCCCCCGTCTCTCCTGTCGCTGTGTTACAGGAGGAGCCGGGTGACTTGGCCGGGGTACCGGAGGAGTATCATGACCTGAGAGCGGTCTTCAGCCGTTCACGGGCTACTTCTCTCCCTCCCCATCGTCCATATGATGGCGCTATCGACCTGCGTCCCGGGACCACGCCCCCGCGCGGTAGATTGTTCGCCCTGTCCGCCCCAGAACGCGAAGCACTAGAGAAGTATCTGTCAGAATCCCTTAGCGCCGGAACTATCGTGCCTTCCGCCTCACCTGCTGGTGCCGGTTTTTTCTTCGTTAAGAAGAAGGACGGCACTCTGCGTCCGTGTATCGACTACCGGGGGCTTAACGACATAACCATTAAGAATCGCTATCCCTTGCCGCTCATGTCGTCTGCATTTGACTTGTTACAGGGAGCCAAGGTTTTTACCAAGCTGGACCTTCGTAACGCGTACCATCTCATCCGCATTAAGGAGGGAGATGAATGGAAGACCGCGTTTAATACACCGTTAGGGCACTTTGAGTATCGGGTACTCCCGTTCGGCCTCGTCAACGCTCCGGCCGTCTTCCAGGCCTTAATTAACGACGTTCTAAGAGACATGCTGAATATCTTCGTCTTTGTTTATCTGGACGATATATTAATCTTCTCCCCGTCCCTCCAGGTCCACGTACAACAGGTGCGCCGTGTTCTGCAACGCCTCCTCGAGAACCGCCTATTCGTTAAGGCAGAGAAATGCACCTTTCACGCGTCTTCCGTCTCCTTCCTCGGTTCCGTTATCTCAGCCGAGGGGGTGAGTATGGACGTCTCTAAGGTAAAGGCGGTTACGGAGTGGCCCACCCCTGACTCCCGTGTCGCGCTCCAGCGTTTCCTGGGCTTTGCTAATTTTTATCGACGTTTTATACGCAACTTCAGTCAAGTCGCAGCGCCCCTTACCGCTTTAACATCAGTAAGGTCAGGTTTCAAGTGGACAGAATCCGCGCAGAGAGCGTTTGATCGTCTCAAATCCCTTTTCACCACGGCGCCTATTCTCGTCACCCCTGACAGCTCCAAGCAGTTTATTGTCGAGGTCGACGCGTCGGAGGTGGGTGTTGGGGCCGTCCTTTCCCAACGCTCCTCTTCTGATAATAAGGTGCATCCGTGCGCTTTTTTTTCTCACCGCCTTTCGCCCGCAGAGCGCAACTACGACGTTGGTAACCGCGAGTTGTTGGCCATTCGCATGGCTCTGGAGGAGTGGCGTCAGTGGCTGGAGGGCTCTACCGTGCCGTTTGTCGTTTGGACGGATCACCGCAACCTAGAGTACATCCGATCTGCGAAGAGACTTAATGCTCGACAGGCTCGTTGGTCCTTATTCTTTACCCGTTTCGACTTCTCCATTTCGTTTCGTCCGGGCTCTAAGAACGTGAAGCCCGACGCACTCTCACGCCTCTTCGATTCCCCAGACACCTCCTCCGCGCCTAAGGAGGTCATCCCCCCCTCACGAGTTATCGGGTCTGTTGTCTGGGGAATAGAAAGAATTGTTAAACGCGCCTTGTCTCACTCTGTCGCTCCGCGTAAGGTACCTAGGAACCTCCTTTTCGTTCCCGTAGTGGTTCGGTCAGCTGTTCTCCGGTGGGCTCATACCTCTAAACTGACTGCCCATCCTGGCGTCAGGGGAACACTGTTCACAATTCGCCAGCGCTTCTGGTGGCCCACTCTCGACCGTGATGTACGACGTTTCGTCGCCGCCTGCACCATTTGCGCGCAGACTAAGTCTAGCAGCGCCCCGCCAGCGGGATTTCTAAGACCGTTACCCACACCGTCCCGTCCGTGGTCTCACATTGCCCTTGATTTTATTACTGGTCTACCCCCGTCAGCTGGCAACACAGTTATTCTCACGGTCGTGGATCGATTTTCTAAGGCTGCGCATTTCATCCCCCTCGCTAAACTCCCCTCAGCCAAGGAGATGGCCCAAGTCCTTGCTACGCATGTCTTCAAGCTACACGGTCTCCCCACTGACGTCGTCTCGGACCGGGGCCCTCAATTCGTGTCCCTATTCTGGAAGGAATTCTGCCGTCTTATGGGTGCAGCCGTCAGCCTGTCCTCTGGGTTCCACCCCCAGACCAATGGTCAGGCCGAACGCACTAATCAGATCGTGGGTCGTCTTCTGCGTAGTCTGGCATTTAGTAACCCTTCCTCTTGGGCAGATCAGCTGCCATGGGCAGAATATGCCCATAATTCGTTGCCGACGTCTGCCACCGGCCTGTCCCCGTTCTACGGCTGCCTGGGTTACCAGCCTCCCTTGTTTGCCTCACAGGAGGCTGACTCTAATGTCCCGTCGGTAAACGCTTTCATTCGCCGTTGTAAGCGCACCTGGAGGAGAGTTAGGTCCGCGCTCTGCCGTGCCAAGACCCGCACTCGCAAGTATGCCGACAGACGTCGGGTTAAGAGCCCTAGGTATCTTTGCGGTCAGAAAGTGTGGCTTTCCACTCGTAACTTACCCCTCCAAACCACGTCTCGCAAATTGGCCCGCCGCTTTATCGGACCTTATCGGATTTCCAAGGTCATTAATCCTGTCGTGGTCAAGCTCAAACTTCCCCCCGGTCTTCGTCGCGTCCACCCTGTCTTCCATGTCTCGTGCATCAAACCGGTCGTACGCACTCCCCCCCGCGCCCCCCGCGCGCCCCCGCCCCCTCCGGTGCGCGCTGAGGATGAGTCTATTTACACCGTGCGTAAACTCCTGGATATGCGCCGGCGGGGTCGTGGTCACCAGTTTTTAGTTGACTGGGAGGGCTTTGGTCCTGAGGCGAGGAGTTGGGTCCCCTCACGGGACATCCTGGACCGCTCTCTGGTTGATGATTTCCTCCGCACCCGCCAGGTTCCCCCCTTGGGAGCGCCAAGCGGCGCTCCTTGAGATGGGGGCACTGTCATGGTTTTGGGCTCCTCCTGTCCCTTTCCCCCCCCTACTGGTCTTTAGTTATTCATACATCGTGTCCACAACTCACCAGCTGAGTCCCATTTTCCATCCCCCTCCTCTCACACCAATTGTTACACACCTGTTCCCCATGACGTTAATTATTCCTGCTATTTCTAGCTCCCCTTTCCCTTTGTTCCCTGTCAGATTATTTTGCCACCCACACAGGAGACACACTCCTCAGTCTTTACGCCGAGTTTTGTCCTACCGTGTCTTGTGTTCATTGTCTAGATCCAGCGTCCGGTCCCGCCGAACAGGAGGAGTCCCAGCTGAACTACGGCCAGCCGGCTTTGTCGGGAACGACGGGCAGAGCGCTCCTCTCCCCAGCCCTCGACCTCTAATGCCCCGTTTCACCGGGAGATCTTCTGTTCCCCTTTTTCTCTGAAGACCTCAGTTGCTGTTTTTGTGCCTGCCTTCGCGGCGTCCTCTAAGTTTGCACCTTCCTATTAAAAGCATTATTTTTCCTGCATCCCGCTTTTGGGTCCTCTCTCTCTCCACACCACACCATAGAGGCAAAGTTCTGTTCTATGACATCTTTGTGTTTCCGTCTTGCATCCCTTAATAACTTATTAAGCTCCCTTTGAACTGATTTCACCCCATCCTATCACGATTCCTAAAAGCCATTTCTTCCGGTTGATACAGATTTTTAACTCTCTGGTTATGTATGGCTTGTTGTTAGGATAGATGGTAATAACCTTTTTGGTGGCCACACAATCCTCACAGAATTTAATACACTCCGTAATAGTGTCAGTGGCCTCGTCAATACCCAGATCATGAAAAATGTCCCAGTCAGTACAGTGAAATGAGCCCTTCAATGTCTCAATACTGTCATTCGACCATACAGTCACTGTCTTGGTTACTGGTTTGCTGCTCTTCAAGACAGTCTTGTATGTAGGTATAAGATGGAGTGCATTGTGGTCAGAGTTTGACAAAGGGGGCTTTGGACTGGCCCTGTATGCATGTTTTATATTAACATTATATAACATTTGTCCAACACTCTGTTGTCTCGGGTGCCGCACTTGACGTATTGTTCGAATCCAGGAAGGGAAAGTTCCAATTTGCAGTGATTGAAATCTCCATGGATGAAGACAGGGGCTCCCGGTGGTGGAGACTTTTGGTGAAAAGAACGTTTCGTTCCAACGCTTCTCAACGAGCAGCGGGTGCTGTCGTGAACCTCCCCCCCTTCCCAAAGCAAGAAAGGGCAGGTACGAACAGTGAGAGTGAAGGAGTTTAGGAGAGAGCCCCAGAGGGAGGGGAGAAGATTGATCTGACTTGTCGCTTTTTAAATATTTCGTTCTTTGTGAAGGCAAACGGTCCGATGGGAAAAGCGTCCATCCCCCCCCCCCCACTCCCCCCACTGTGGGGAGGTCAGTCAGGTGACTTTGTGGCAGGGCAGCGAGCCTGTCAAGGTAAAGATGCCCCAGATTGATCAGTAATTTGGACTTTGACTGCGTACAGGGCCACAGCATGTCCACATGTCCACACGTCCACACGTCGGGTAACATTCAATCTCTCACACCTTCAGTGTCTTAATTCACTACTAGAAGCAATTTGTATCTTTTTTGGTTTATCTCCTGTTGACTTCCATATATGATGGCAGTCAGTCACACACATGAAGTATAATTTGTGTTTTGAATCATCAATGCAATAAGAATAGGAAATGTCCCCTCGAGCAGTGGATATAGCTCGTGGCTTGCGTTCACAGGTGACCTGGGGATGTACACATCCTCCCAGCTGCTGCACCTGAGTTCTCTCCTTCCACCTTCACCCAATTCTATACATTGTAACAAGCCGAATCACAGCTGCACCAGAGGATCCTTCGCCTCCTACGAAGTCTACAGAGGTTTGTCCGAAATGTGCAGAAGTTCAAGAGGAGTTTTTTTTTTAAGTATTGTTAATTTAAGCCTGGAACCAATTGTACATCTTTTCTAGTCTTTCAAGTCTTCATTCTCTTTCAGGGCTGCCACATTCCCTCACAGCGCCACACAGGTAAGACACATAGACTTTGAGTCCTCAAAAAGAGACCGTAGTTTCCTACATGTTGAGGTACATTCAGATTTATTAAGTGGTATGTCCTTCTTTGTCAGGTCTCCGTCCTCCACGTACGTCAAGATGATTCCAACCGTTGTGAAAAAGGTTCGTTCATTCAATGCATCGCAAACTCTATGATGACCTCTGCTGTTGAATACTTGTAGTGCATGTTTAAAATAGCCTACCAGTATCATTTGGCCCAGTCTCTGTGGCTTGAACATGATTATGAAAAGTTGAACCAATAAATCATCTAATAAATACATGGATTCATATATGAATACAACTATTGTTTTTCAGGTTTGAATTGTGTCCTGGTTTGTGTTTTTCAATTCAAAAAGTAATATGTAAGCAATATAATTTAAAATACCAGCAAGTGCTTCCTACTGCATGTGCACTTCATGGCAGTCATAGGGACGTATGTGAATTGTTTTAATCTGGAATGTGGGAAGTGACAGGATATTGAGGTGCTTGTGGACACATGGGATGGGGCATGAAATTATTGATTTTTATTGATGTAATAAACACCCATAATTAATTAATAATTACACAATACAAGTGACAGACTTGGCCTGCCTATTGCCAACCTTGTTAGAGGAAATCAAACTGAAGGGCTCCCACATCTCGGAGCGACTTCTTTGCCACATGTTCCATTGTACTCTCAACAACACTGACTTTGACTGTATCAGACAGACAAGCCTGAACCCTGTTTCGCACCCATTTTAATCAAATCGAAGCGGTCACGTGACTGCGACGGAACGAAGCTTCGGACGTCACTGATCATGTGATCAGCAGCGAATGAACCAAGCACCGATACATTTGCTTCGCCTTGCACTGCTTCATATTTCGACACAAGCTTCGAAGCAGGAGGGTCGGAGGTAACAACACTACTACCTGCCGCAAGCTTCTCCGAGCTGGGCGGACATGATGGACGCTGAGTTCCCGGAAATGCCTCCACTTTTAGTGGAACTGCTCAAACTGGAGCCGGGTGGTGAGGACGCAGAGGGCGATGCCAACTCTGACCTCCTTGACATGGAAGAAGAGAAGGATGACTCTGATTTCCTGTCGAGTCGCCCAGAGCCCCCAGTGCATCTGATGTTGTCCCCCCAGTGGACAGCAACTTGTATGAGGTCTGCAAACGGGCCATGTCAAAATTAGGCATACAATGGCCAGCAGCCCGGGATGCTACAGGGGGGGAAAGAGACCTGTATGACAGTAAAAGGCTGCCATCAACCCTACCGCTGTCTAAACAACTTCTGCCAGCTGTGCCCATCTGCATGAAGGAAATGGGCAGGTACTGGTCCAGCCCGTTCAAGAGTAAGCTCCCCACCAAGGGCTACTCTGAACTTAAAGTTAAGGGGATGGGAGAGTTGGGCCTGGCAGGCCCACCAGTGGTGGAGCCATCAGGGGCTTACCACCTCCACCCAAACCGCCGCTCTCTCTCTGCTTCCTCTAACTGCCCAAAAGAAACAAGAGAGCCTCATCGCCTGTTTTGCGCTATGCAGCACAGTCAGGGTGTTTGCTGAACGTGGTGACTCTGCCGCCCGCGTGCGTACCAGGGGGAAATCCTGGAAGAGATGGGCAGGCAACTGGACGCTGGGTCACTTAACCCAGCCCTTTGGGATGAGATTTGTGTAGTTAACGATCTCATCCTCTGCTCATCACACGGTGCAGTGCAGGGCTGCGGGGGTCTGGGCCTTGCGGTCTCAGGCGAGAGGGCCCTGTGGCTTAATCTTTCTGGCCTCAGCGATGTGCAGAAGGTAATGGATGCAGCTTATGACCCACCTAAGGGTTTGTTTGGCTCTGCTTTTGAAAAGATGAGGGAGGCCATCCTCCTGCAGGAAACAAGAGGGCGAAGCCTTCGACCTCTGCTTGCCACGAAGGCACAGCCCTCGCACCCCGCAGGTGCCCAGGGCCGGTTTTGCAGCCGCGGCCGAAGCTGTGAGAGGGGCACGGGGAGGCGCCAGACTGCACAGACAGGCAGCAAGTCAGCAGACTGACCAGCAGCCTCGAGCAGAAAACCCTAAACCTTTGGCAAACACTCCTTTGCAGCCGCTGCAGCAAGGAACCACCCATCCCACCTCGGGGAAGGGAGGAAGAAGCGCACAACCTAACCTGCTTTGCTTCTCCCTTCCAAGTTTGTTTTCCAAAATCCCTGGTGTTTTCCTGTTCACCAGAGGAACTTTGGAAGTTTCTCCTTCCTCATGTTCAAGGGAAAGAGTATCAGGGGCAGCAGGTATCAGTGTCTCCAAGAACTTCTGCCCAGCTCATTAAACAAAGAAATAAAGTCACCGCGCGGTGCGTTCAGCCCACTCACTGCTCGGGCAGAACAGTGGTGCGCAGTGCATCCGTGGGTTTTATCCACTATTTCTCAGGGGTACAAACTATAATTTGCTATGAAGCCACCCAGATTCAACGGGGTGTTTCAGTAGCCAAAGGGGCTTCAGCCTGAGTCCTAGAGGACAAAATAACATCGCTCTTAAACAAACCGGCGATCAGAGCTCCCAATACTTCATTCCAAAAAACACCCCTCCGCCCATTTTAGATCTCCGTGTGTTAATGGAGCCTTTATATATTTATAGAGTAAAAAAGGAACAGAACCCATAACAAGCAGTTGTCAATTGTTTTATTTATATTAACCATTTATATTTATCGAAAACAGCATTCTTAACAAGCCCCACATTATACATACGCAGTCCATTACAAAAGGAAAGGAGACATGATACTGGACAACTCTTGCAAAACTGAAATAATGACATGAAAAGGTTCTTGGCGGAGCGGATATTTCTGGGTTACAGCCTGTGAGAACATGCGGGCATGCACATTTCAGTTTATACTGAAGCCTTTGACGATTGCATCCTCAGGATCAAATATGTAAACAAGTAAAAAAAACAATAAGAATACGCTAGAACAACAAGAACCAAAGGAAGTTTTTAAAGTAACAAAAGACAAAAGCAGTGTGCCCTCCAAATAAAAAAAGGAGAAAAAAGTAGCAAATCAGCACCTGTCTCACATTTTCATAAGATAAATTCAATCCAGGTTAGGGAATACCCAGCAACAAACTAAACAACCCGGGCAATTACCCTCATTTCAAAAAGAAAAGAAAGTACACACATTAGAACAGACTTCAGTCCCCAAACGGATCCCAAGAGTTGACTGCAGCTTTAGCCAGAGACTCGGGTCTGGTCGAGGTGAGAAGTGATCCTTTTGGCCACCAGTCCACACGGTGCTTGGCGTGGTCCGAGTGGAGGCCCCTCACCGGTCTCCTCTCAGGTGGTTGCTGATAAGTTGCTGTCTCAGCAGTAGTTCATAATGACCGTCTCACAGGCGCTCAGAATGGGTTTGCGTCTTTGCGTGCCACTATGTACAATGAATGAATCCAACTATCCTATCAAGTTTGTTTCAATGGGTAAGTATGTTATTGTGAGTATATCAACGATGTGCATCTGAAGCTCCTTCACAAGCGAGTGCAGTGGAAATCCTCAAAGACCACCTTCGGATCTTCGACCATGGCACCGCTCAGGCTCTGATGACAGTGTCTTTAGCAAAGGAGGAGCTTCCCAAGATCGCTCCGCTGTGGTACTCTACGTGACTAGTCCACCTCCTCCATGTTGCTGTGGGATGTTGCAGAACACTCTCCAGAGAGGGCGAAGAGGTCAGAGGGGACCTCCTGGGTCAGCGTGGGTGGTCCTTCTGGATCCAGGTCAGTCCCAAACAGCGACTGGGTAGAGCCCTGTTAAAAAAAAAAAAACAGTGTTAAGGGGAAATGTGGCTTGGTTGGTCTTCTGGCAGTTTCTGCTTGGAGAAAATAATAAATAACATTCATACAGGCTATAAACAGATGGAGATTTTATTTCTCAAAGCAGTACCAAGACATTTATTTTATTCATTTATTTTATTCATATATATATATTTATCTCAGAAGCAGCATTTAGATTACGGGATCTAGATACATTATTGCAATTAAATTAAAATGTTTCCTTCAAATGATGTCCTTACACTCAACATCTCAGTGATTCAACAGAACAAGTACATCATTTCCTGTCAGGTCAATCTTTCCAAACAACATTCCACATTACACTAAAAACAGTTATATTCTTCACCCAGTTAAACCCTAACAGCATTTACAGATTTGACAACAGCGTAAATAGAACTTGAGCCGTCTAGATAGACTACTACTGTGTGTGTGTGTGTGTGAGAGAGAGAGAGAGAGACGGGGAGATTTCAAAGTTCACCCAGCAGCAACTTTTAAGTAGAACGCTATATTTGAAAAATAATCTTGCATAGACTGTACGAGTCATGTACACACAGTGCGACGGTGCTCTGCCAAGCATCTAAGGCAAAGTGGCTCTACGCTGCCTCGCTGACGTTTCATGAGCTCCACATCTGTCTATAATCAATAACTTTCCACTCAGAACAGAGAATCACATTGAAAAACATTCAGAGGACGGTAATCCTTAATCAATATTTACACACTCATAATTTAACGTGACTGCGATACGATCTGCATCATCCCAACATCTATGATCAAATCATGTAGGACTCGGAAAACAGATCCCTGTTGATCACAATAAGTCCTCACCTGCACTATGGTTTTGATTGGAAATATAGAGTGACTATGACAGGCATTTCAATAACATGGGAAATAAAGAAACAAGGGCAAACAAATGACAGTCAACTGTAGTGCATATGAGAGCATTTTAAAAACACCACAGGTTTTAAAAAAGACCCAAAAGAACACTTCCTGTTGAAATTCCTGATGAGTACTCTTTGCTTCAGCGGCTCTGCTCACATGAGCCATTCAGCGTGTCATATCAACCTTCTCATTCGTTTAAAGGTCTAGTGCAAGAAAAACAAAAAGGAGGCGTAAGCTGTAGCTCTAGAAAGAAGTTTCCCTTTGTACTAACATTTTTACATGTATCGTACATTACGACCATACCGTCTGTTTCCCCACCATTATATATCAGGGGGGCGCCCTGAGCCACAGGACTCCTTTGACAACAACAGTATCTACCTCAAAGAACTGGTTTGTGTTACTGTGGGACTTTGTTGGACAACAACTAACCCTTTTAAAACCACAAAGTCCCACACACAAACATAAACCAATCACTCTTGTTGTACGATATGAAACAAAGTCAAAGGAGCGTGGGTTTTTTGAAGAGAGACTGGACGGATAAATGGCTTTTGTTCCCCCTTCTCCAAGGACTGTAAAAGATATTCTAAATATAACGTGCACTTTGACAGGTAGCTACCACACATCCACAGCAGTACATGATCTAACGGGAGGGTGTTGAGCTGGTCACCTGACAACCATGTGACTTGTTAAATGGCAAACACTGGAAGCAGTTCAGTGCAAAGACGCAATGTTGGAAATAGTTCACACTCAATGTTTCTGTACCGTGTGCTGATAGTTAATGCTGCAGCACAATACTAAGACAATTTCTCGTACTTAACAGGCACCATAGCGTCTTCTAATGTGGAATGCAGTGCTTGGGGATGCACCAAAACCAAAACTCAACCTATTCTTTGCTTGTATTAAAAAGGTTTAAACTGACATTTTTGTTTTTAACATATTGCATGTGTACAATTGATCTTATTAATAGAAATTCAGTGCATTAACATATATGTATGTATTTGTACCATTCTGTTAGGACAATGTTTAATTTAGGTCTTGTGTTGCCATGCACATCAATGAATGATCCCAGTCTCTAACAGTGAGGCATAGAGATGATTAATTAAACACTGGTATAAGACCCATAGGCGTACTCGAGTTAAAGGGTTGAGCCACGTGAAGTCACACAAACACTTCACGTGTTGTGGGGGGGGGGGGGCCCCGAGTCGCCTGTTCCATAAGTGGATTAAAACCTTGGGCTGTCTCGTCCACATGTTCCGAACAAACTTCTGTTGGTTGGCTGACCCCTGCTCAGGTCCAGCTGGATTTGTTAAAGAGGGGGTAGACCAAGTTGACAAACAGAGCGAACACGGCCGCCAAGGTGCCCAGAACAAAATAGCGCACGCGGTCGTCGTCGGGATAGTCCGACTCTCTCGGCCTGCGGCTCCGCCGCCCCGGCCTCCCGTCTTCCTCGGCTCGGTCCCTCGGCGCCTGGCGCCTCCGCGGTGCGGAGCGGAACAGTCCGCGCGGGCCTCCGTCGAGCCCCTCCTCTTCTTCCTCCAGTTCCCGCCAAATTAGAGAGGCCTGCGATTGGCGGAAACCGGTGTCAGCTTCTGGGAACAGGCGTCGTCTAACAGAGGCTATGATCACATTCAGAAACATCAGGTCGCATGATTGAGTTCATTAAAAGCATCAGAACATCTTAGCTGCTCTTCTCAGCCTTTTTCTGACAAATTCCACAGTAGGATATAGGTTTCCCACAAATACACTACAACGCCAGAAGAAGAGGACGAGAGCGCATGGTTTAACAGATGACCCATTCATCCCTTTTATGCCAGAACATCACATGGACTCATGTCCATATCAGCGTCTGTCAACCTCTGAGAATTTGTTAGATCTTATCTGGATACCGAAATTAAAATGCATCTTAAGCGACAGAAAATGGACAATGAATTCTCCCTATGGACGAGCAGATGTTGACGGCCTTTCGCAGCTCTCCCGCGCTCACCAACTGGACAGAAACCAGTGCCGCACACCGCCGAAGCGGCAAAAGATTAAACGTCTGAAGACACTAACAGCTGAGCTTTGTCGAGCTAGAGGGGGGCAACTACAAAAGTGGAGGTCGATCCATTATGACCCAGAAAAATACTGCCAATTCATGATTTGTGGCAGACAAATGTATGAATTTCCCAAAGCCCATGACAGGTGAATTTGGTAACACTTGAGTTTCTGTTGCATTGACATTCACACATCTGACAATCCAGCTGCTGATGTTGTAAAACAAACACGCTCAACACGCCCTCACTTCACTGTGATGCAAATTCTTTTAATAGCATTTTCACAGGTGAACCACTTCCACTTCACCCCCAGCCAATCCATTTCCACCTCGACTACACTCCCATACTTGACGCAGGCCTTCGAAAAGCACCAGTGTGCTTTTAGTAAGCTGCTGATTTGGAAGCAAAAGAAAGCCCTTCACTGGGCTCCTCACCTGGCTGGCGGTGGCTCCTGCAGAGGCAGGGGACTCGGGCCTGAGGAAGCGCGGGGGCCTCTCCACGGGGGAGTTTCGCCGCCGGTAGAACAGGACGTAGGCGTAGCGCGTCACCACCTGACTCTCCTCCACCATGGTCACCGTGCTGTCGTCGAACAGACGCCAGCCTGCAGGACATAGGGGGTTGGAGGGGAGGGGGAAGAGAGGTTGGAGACAGGGTGGCTGAAAAGGACAGAGTCTGGTGAGAGCTACACGTCCTGGTGGGAATGGATCTACTCGACTCACCAACGTCACTGCGCTGGCTGTTCTTGTCGCTTGGCAGGCGAGCGTAGGCCGTGTAGTGGCCGCCTATCATTCCTCCGTAGTGGTTGATGACGGCATACAAGTCGTAGATGGGGGGCTGTTGCATCTGTTCCTCGTCCTTCTGGCCAATACAGAATTGACTTAGATCCAGATTCCTAAAGGACAGAAATATATTAGAAACTGTGCTGTACAACTGGGAAGTATTGCATGAGGGTCTAAACCTACCTACTACTAAAAATGGCAGTGGTAGTGTTATATCTAAACTATAAATAACCTCTAATGGTTAATTGTTGGTATTTAAGTGGTTGGAATCTGTACCAGACCACTATGTGCCACTAAGTTCTACCCTGTTCCTTTAAAGTGAACCAAAATGTGTGCTGCAATTACCTGACAGGAAAGTCAACCATGTCGTTGATCTTATCTCTCCAGATAAAGCTCCTGAAGGAGAAGCGTTTGAGCTGGATGATCAAAACGTTGGGCAGACGCCACAGCAGCAGCTGTTTGGAGGCCTCTCTGTGCTGCTGGCACTTTGGACAGTACCTAAAAAACACAAACAAAAGCTTCTGTGTCCACACCAAACCATTCCTTTGTTATTCATGCATTAAGGTGTCTATACACCAACAACCTAAAATTAGAAATATAGATTAAGGCCTTTATCAACCTAAATATAACTTGTATTTTAAATTCATTTCAACTGGAAATACATAATTGCATTTCCTTAATTACGTGCAAATACAATCAGAAGATTGAAGTCGATTGATTGTTTAGTTGATCAACTGACTGTTAAACTATTTTAGATTATATTGATGTAACTGAAACAAACAGGAGCATAACAGCACATTGTGCCGTTGATATCGGAGCTTTGGTTGGACATGACTTAAGCAATTTGAAGATGTTCACTACTGGTTGAGAAGTTATGATGACACTGCACTGGCCAAGAAAATAATGAAAATAGTGAACTGCTGCTCATTTCAGTGGTAATATACTCAAGATGAGTCCAGACTAAAGGTTTACTGTCCCTGAAGTTCTCCTCCCTTCATGAGCAGCTACCAGCTTGCCTGCTATCCGATGTCACCAGTCTCTATTTAGGGCTCATTGCCTCTTATTGGTTTATACTCTTGTCACCAGACACTATGGAGGACTGTACTCAGGTCGCTTTCAAGGTGAAAACTGTCAAAGAGGATCTGAATTATTTAGAGAGTAGTATAATTATCAGGCTATAATTATTTGTCCATCTGGCAAAAACATTTTTAAATTAGGGCTGACAATAGATTAAAAAAAAAATTAACTACTTAAATCACACATTTTGAAATTCATTAATCTCGATTAATGCCAATTAATGAATGTTGCGGTTTTTGTTACAATATTGTTTTTAATTAATGTTTGTTTTTCTTCTAAGAATAAATCTTAAAAGTAAGAAGTAATCACGTTAGAAAGTGTATATTTCAGACACTGTTGTTAAATTGATAATTGATTTTAAACACAAAACTAGACACGTTTGATCATCTTGGAGGCAGAATTCCACCTGGTTGAACTAGCGACTCTTCCTGATGTCCTTGTGCACTTTGCTCTCAACTCTCCATAATTGACCGGCTGTGTGTGCCAACAATGTCCTCACATTTAGTCAGGATGTTTTCAAACCACAGTCTTTTAGGGACACAGTGGTGGTCCTCTGCAGACTGTGTGCTGCACAGTGTAACGTTAGATGTTGAGATGGAAGTAGCCTAGCAGCTAGCTTAGCATAGGGGTGCTTTAAGGCTGTTTGCCACTCACCTCCCTTCTGTTTGACACGTGGAGGAATTCCTCTGCACAGTTCTCCGCTGTATGTTGCGCCTCTGTTTGTTTTACTTCAAATGCAAAAAGCTCTCTCCATTTTGATGTAACTGACTGCAGCCAGCGTCTGTTTCGTTTTCGCGGTCAACAAACGTACGTTAACTACGTTGAAATATTTTGTTGGATTAATCCCGGCATTAATCCCAGCCACATTAATCGCATAGATATATGCGTTTATGTTGACAGCCCTAGTTTTAATGCAAATGGGAAACGAGAACCAGGTGTATGGAGACAACGGTGCATTATTTGCATCCTAATCCCTTCATAAAAGCTCCATACCATGCCTCCTCTGGTGCCAGCACCTCTGGCTTTGTGAAGAGGTTGAGGCACTGCTCCAAGGTGAAGTGTCCTGCTCTGGCTGTCTCACTCAGAGAGCCGGGATCCTCGTCATACTCCAGCTCTTTGGAGCTCACCAGGACGTACTCCTTCAGACGCTCGTTGTTCTTCCACACCAGCTCCAGCTTTGTATCCTCGGGGAGGTCGGCCAGAAGGTCCTCTGCCGATTGGTATGGGGAAGAGATGGAGAAAACCAGTGTGCTGCTGGGTTAGACTTTATTTCTTTCTGTAAGTGTCCTTAAGTTTCCCTGAGTTAATTCATTTAATTCATGCTCATCATCATCGGCTACATGCTTCCTCTGGCTCAGATTAAGGCAAATGACCAAAGATGTTACCACAATTATGCAGAGCACACACAAATTGACATAACCATATTACCAGAGGACTATGGTCTGATGCAACATTGGGTAAGTGCATTAAACTGAATCTTTGTCAATTTAACAATGAAAAAACTGTCCAAGTTGTTTTTGAGCCAAGCAGGAAATGTGTGAAAACCTCAGGCCAAACAAGGAATCTTTTTAGCAGTCACACAGGACAAGGTCAGCAACCATTCCCGTCAAATATATAAAAAGAACAACTCCTGTCTCAGCAGTTTTAAAGACCTTGAGCGGTCTTTTATATTATTTTTTACTTAACTACCCTAACAGAGTCTTCAAAAGTGTTTGAATTAGACGGCTACAGCCGATTCATAATGCTGCTGCTCAAGGCCTCACTAAGTGACTCACTGTGAAGTCACTACACTACAGTACAGTACAACTGTTGGCTTATAAAACACTGACAGGCAGGAATATATTTCCTATAATCTGCTACATAAAAATGACTTGCCTCACTTAAAATAAAGAAGTTCGAAGCATATCCAGTTATGTATTTTGTTAGAATGGAGTACAGATCCAACTAAGGTATTTAACATTATTAGAGCAACATCAGATCAACAACTCTCAACAAAAACAGTCAAAACAAGCAGACAATTTAGAGCATGGAAACCGGGTGGAATCCCACTGAATATCAGTGCATACCTCTCTCATCCAGCCTCTGCTCCTTGTTGTCAGAGTCCAGCAGAGCGATGTAAAACTGACTGGCGTGACCTGATGCTGATTCACTGGGATGCTGATAACCCGTTACTGCAGCTGCAATGAAGCGACAAGAAGAAGGAATGAAGGGATGTCGAGCCCAAAAATAAATAAGAAGAGTCACAAACAACTGATGCCTCCGCCCTATAGTAGATAGGAAATTACCTTCCGGTCGCACTGCCTTCTCACAGGACGTCTCCTTTTCAGCATGAGGGTCCAGAGAGCAGCAGGAGGTGGAGGAGATTGGCTCAGAAAATCCAGAATCTGCAGTTTGCGTGGTGGAGAGCGAAGTTTGGGAGGAGGAGGAGAGGGAATTTGTGTCCCCGGAGAACTGAGGACACTCGGCTTGGGATTCAGACAACAGCGAAGGACTCTCCATATCCCCCGCCGCACGCGTATTACCACCATCCATGGCCTCATCTCCTGGCCCGAGACCCTCAGGAGGGCCTGCTGGCATTGGCGGGTGGTCCCCCCGGCACTGAGATGTTTCTGGGGATGTCCTGTCTGACTGGAAAGGAGGCTGGAACACATTGACGGAAAACCTGCACAGAGAGACATTGGCGAGGTTCACTACATTTTCATATACCTACTGAATATACTAGTAGATGAGACATGCAATTCATGTTTTCTAATTATTTGGCATCAGGAAAAGAAAGAATTAACGATCCAGTGTGCGTTAGTACCCAGGACCATGTTTAGATATGTTTTCAGTAACATTACTGGCCTCTCCTCACATCCAGACAATCCCACGTTACATACTCAATGTTGGTGAGCACAGGGGACTACGGTCCGACAGCCTACCTGGAGTAACCCTCGAGTAGCTGGGTGATACGGGAACAGGAGAGGCGGGACTCAGGCACGCTGACCAGGAAGGGCAGGCCCACGTTCTCCGCGTTGGGCCGACACAGACCCTTATGGTTGGGCCAGTGGGTCCTCTGACACACCCTGGGGAGGGAGTTAACGTGTTAATGAATGGGAGAGCTAATGAATGCAATTCAAAAAAGGGACAGAAGCTGTATTGTACATTGAATATAACAACAAAAGTTGGTCATAATCTCCACGTTTTGCTAGGACTCACTGGTTGCAGTAGCCGACGCGGTAGCAGCGAGTGCAACGCTTCAGCTTGTCCTCCTCAGACGGGGAAGGCTTCTGGCAAGCGGCACACTTTGAGATGGGGATATTTGGGACCTGAAGTCTCTGCAGGGGCCAAGCAGAGGCAAAGAAACTCCTCAATATCTGAAACACGGACGTATTTATGAAAACCCATCAGAAATGTAAAATAAGGACTTTGCTGTGTTACCTGCTGCACTCTGAGTAACACCACTCTCTCTTTGGCCATTTCTTTGGAAAGCACCTCAAAGCAGAACAACATGTCAGAAGAAGACACCATGTCCAGGGAATGGGACGGCAGGAACAGGCGCTGGAAGCGATTCTTCCCCACCTGAGGGGAGAGAAACCAGTGCAGGTGTGTCATCAAGGGTCCTAAATGCAAGCTGTCTCTAATTGTCTCAGTTCTGCCAGTGCAGTCATCAGGATTCTATTCAGTTTTTCTAAAAAACAGTTTATCCTACAATCCTATAATACTATTAACTACAGCGGCTGTTTATCTAGTACAGACTACATCATCTTCACTTCATCCGCCTCTCCTCTGCTCTAGCGGAGCGGTTAAGCACCACAATCAGTGAAACACGAGACGGCAGCGCGGCATGTGCAGAATGACTGTGCAGAAAGATCAGGTAACTAGTGTGACCTAATCTTTATGAACAGAGAAAGCTTATTTAAACAGAAGGAATACAAATGTTATAGAAAAAAGTTGAGTTATTTTTAAAAGCCTCTATGATGACTTTAGTAAACATATGAAAGAGAAAAAGAGATCCTGACCAACCTCTGCCAGTCGGAGGTTCTCTGGTCTGACCCTGACGTTCTTGGAGATGGAATCGAGGACTTCAGCGGTGCTCGAGTTCTCCTTGCTCACACTTACTAAAAACTGAGACATAAATACACATAAAGCTTCAGAGAGCGGGTCACATAGTTAATTGACTGAGCAGCGCAATTTGCTCGCTTCCTCACCTTGATGGGTTTTTTATGAGGCTCCTTGGCAAAGTAGAAAACCGAGAGCACCTTTTGTTTCTGGGGCAAGGGCACGGGCAGGTAGAGGAAAGGGTCAAAGGTGATTGACACCTGACAAAGAAGACAAGTGGGAAAAGAAGTAGGTCAGCAATCACTAAAACGAGGCCAACATTTCAAGGCATGGACCTTTTAGGAAAGTGAAACATTTTTGTGTAACGTTCTTGTTACCTTGGAGCATGTCGGGCAGACAAGCTTGGATTTGAACTGGCCTTGGAAGAGGTCCACTATAAAGGAATCATTTCTCATCTTGTGCCTCTGCCATGCCTCCTCTGCAACTACCTGCAGCCAAAGACCCAAAACACATCATCAGGCCAAGGCACCACTACATTGCAGCAGAGTTTGTTATTTCAATAGAAAGATCCAGAAAGGAAAAACTCCGACCTCATCGAGCCGCCCATCAGAGTCCACAGTCTCCGTGTAAGGTTTGTTCTGGATGCGGTTCAAGTCCTCGTGGAGCCCATCTAACAAGAAAGCCATGAACTCCTGGGCGTCGTGCTGAGCGTAACCTGTGAACTGACTGGCTTTACTGGCCACGATCGCCTGCGTGGTTGCAAACAATCAACAAAAGGAAAAGGAGAGGAGCAATTAAAACATTTGGCAAAATACAGAATCTAAAAACTCCTAAAGGTAAAACCCTTCTTGGCAACTACAGCAAATAAGAAATATTTAGTATGTATTTCCTGTGAAAATGCTCACGGCGCTGGTAGTATACCTTGAGTTTTGAGGGTTGGAAGGCATGATGTGTTCCTTTCCAAAGAGCCCTGAGCAGGACAGCGAAGCCAATGGCTAGCCTGCCTCCTGTTCCCAGCGGATTACTGCAGTTGATTTCTGCCTCAAATGCTCGATCTGCCAGCACACACACATCCATGAGATAGTATATATATATATAATTATTTTTTTGTTTAAATTTCAATGCCCCAAATAAACCGTCCCAAAGCGACCTAGATTTGGCAACAGTTATTTCCATGTTGTAAATGCTTTCATAGCAGAAAGTCTATGTTGCATATTTAGAAACATTAACATTAAATGTGTATAAACTATGCATTTGGTCAACAACAAACAAAAATGCAAAAATCTGAATGGCATTGCAAGGTAACTTGTAGTATCATTATTAGGATGGCATTATACTATAGGTCAGCACCAAACAAAGGACATGCTATTCACCATGAAAGTAATCCCTGAGTTCTCTGGTGTTGGACAGGGACTGGATGACACTGTTCATGAAACATGTGTTGCCGAGGTTTACCAATCCTGTAAAACCAGGCAGGCACACCTTCTTCTCCTCCTCTTCTTCATGGCGCTCGTTGCTGGCAGGCGGTGCATGGGTCATGGGCTGCACCATGCAGGTTGGCTTAGGCTGAGAAAGGACAGACTCATTTAATCATTTAAATGAGTTGTGTTAAAACAACTATTGGATTGTTTATCTTTCTGCTCACCATGGGCTCTGGCTTGGTGATAGCGACGTGCTCACTGCGAGGAGCCACTGTATCCAGACCACAGTCATCCCCTCTGGATGACACCTTGGCCGGCTTGGGTTTCTCCTCCCCGACCCTCGGGGGCTCCTCCTTGGCTGGCAGGCTGTGCTGGCTGCTGCCTGGCTGGCTCTTCTCCATGCAGGAAGGACCAGAGGGCACAGCGACCTTGGCGCCACCCACTGCACCTTAAACAGAGGAGAATGGGGCTTGTGTATAGAAGACAAAGGTCTTTAACACGCAACTGGACAGAACCGAAAATTAATATTTGTAAGTTTAGGATGATGTCTAAATACAGAAAATATTGAATCGTGTTTCTAGTCTAACATCGTACCCTGATATAAATTACAAAAGGACCCAAATGCACATTAAAGATAAACAACATAGCTACTAAATATTGTGTTCTTCTGCTTAATATGAAAAAATATATTTGTTACATTGCAGACAAATCACATGTTAAATATGTTGTATTGTTTTGCATTAAACTATGCAAAATCATATTACAACCAAAAGCACCCCTACAATAAAGTAAAAAAATGTAAGAAGATATTTTTTATTCAAATAAGCACTAAGCCAAATAGGAGCCAGTTACGCATCTTTTAACCTAGAAACTTACTGGAAAGCAATTAAAAAAAATTCTGTATTCCTACTTGGAATCACAAGGCAGCGGTTGTCACACAGTGTGCAGTATAGACTGGCACACTTATCTACTTACTAGCTAAGTTACGCTGTTCAAATTCCTGTCATTGAGAGCTACCCTAAAGAACACAAGGGTTTGCCTCACACACACAAACGTACAAAAAACTTTAACCATATCAGGAGTCCTCGTACAGACACAGAGGCCACCTGCTCTTCTAAGGCCGAGTACGCTCACTGTAGCTCCAAGTATATTAATTCAAGGTGATTAAAAAATATATATATACATATTATAGGCCTAGGTGTATATACACAGTATGTGGAATTTAGGACGACATGAATTTTCAACATGTATTAATTTTTGTGATCAAATTCCCCCACAAACAAAAATCTAAAATGGTATAAAACCAGTGTTTACAAGTAGAAGCCTGGAAGCAGACCTTGTGGGGCGGAGGCCTCCAGGCCCCCCCAGCGCTGGCTGTGCCTTTTCTTCAAGGTGATGTCAAGTCGGGACGGGGTGAAGGAGTAGCTGCACTGCTCGGGCTGGATCAGGTTCCTGACGCATGGGAGAGAGATGGAGAAGCACAGAGATTAACCCCCTATTGAGGTTATTTTTTATTTATTCATCTTAATTCACCTTTTAAGTGGCTTCTGTAACTATGAGGCTTTCACTAACTAACTACGACTAAATATCATCTAATTTTTGTAATACATTGCAACTTCAGGAAGAAATAGGCAAAAAAATACACTGGGAATGTCAAACAGATTCAGCAGTAAAAACAGGTTGAAATATAAAATATATAAACTAAAGCCTTAAGATACCAGTGCTAAACACATCATTATCTTTTTTTTCATTTTGGGTTACTTTTACTTAAATAAGATTCCATTTGATGTCATGTTCTCAGCTACAAAGTAGCACATTATCAAAATAATGTGTTTGACCGGATGCGCCACTGGCCCTTTGACAGCGTGACTTCACAAAACTATACAGGAAAAAGAAAACACACTGCCAATAATTACCTGAGTTTCACTTGCCACTTGAAGACAGTGTTGGGTCCACAGTCTGAATGAAGCCGCAGAAAGTTAGTGTCACTGTGAAAGGATGACACTGGTTACTGTTGAACCCAGATGGCACTACAACTCTCTGGTGGTAGGATATTGCCATTTGATACCTTGTCTGAAAGATGAGGGTAAAGTCTTGTTCCCTGAAGATGACCCTTGCCGTGTCCCTACAGATCCCCTTTGTGTAAACATTGACCACCATCAGGTCGGTGCCCTTCTCGTACGAGTCGTACTTCAAAGTCTGCAGGTTAACCATCGGCTCGGGGACTGCGGGAAGTTAGTACAGGAATCAACAGGGCTGAAAAGCTGAATAGCAACAAACCTGACCGTGTGCATAGCATAAAAATGGCCAAATTGATCAACATACAGTGTATATACTTCACACATTGTGACAAGGTAGAGGTGCAAAGACTCAACATGAATAGATCAAATGAAAGGCCTGTTGCATCCTGAGACCTTCTCAACTAACCTTCCTGTTGTTTCAGTTCCAAAGGAGGCTCCTCCTTGGACTGGTCCTGCTTCTCCTCTCCGTCACAACTGCCCTGCCTCTGAGCAGCACCAGGTGACCAGCTTGGTACTGCGGCCCCGCCAGCAGCTGCCGTCAAACCCTCATCTCTGGATTCAAGCTGCTGGCAGATGGGGGTATCCTGCTCCGCTTCCTGCAGCGAGGGCTTCTCCTCTGGCCCAGAATCCATTCTACCTCCCTGTGTCTCTGGAGAAGCGGCAGGGCCAACTTGGCCGTTGGGGCTGAGCGGTTCGAGGCGATCTGCGTTGCCGACCGGAGCCTCTGGTCGGCCACCGCTGCCATGTGCTGTTGCTCCACACCAGTCTGACGACTGGTCTGGCTTCTCTGCCACCTGAATCAGGAAAAAGACGCAAGAAATTAGACCCCTCATTCCACAGAGAGTCATTCGCACTATGTCGCACCTCGGGGGCACGTTCTTTTATTAGACAAACTAAATACAAACCCTCATGGTATTTATCATATTTACATGACGGCATGTATGAGAATCTAATCTTTTATTTCCTAAATCATGTGAATTGGCTGTTTTTAATGGGGAAAAACAAGAAAGTAAAAAAGGACCACATGTAGAACTGTTGATGTTTAACTGACAACGACAAAGTGATCTGTATCTGCCAATATGCATTATTGACGATTTTATATACAATATATAATTATTTATATGGGCAGGAAAGTTGTGATTACAGAAAAGTTTAATTTGCTCCCTTTTGCTGATCCGTGAGTTTTACAATGGATGCACCGCTCAAAAACACCTCACTACACAACTGACACCAGAAGCAGAACACCGCTCTCATCTGGGCACACCGTGTTAGTGGCTGTGTGTCTCGGCTCCTCCCACCTCAGTTCCGTTGGCATGCCTTCCAACAGCAGCTCCTAGCTCGTGTTCCTGGCCGCCTCCTAGTCTCTCTGCTCGGTTGTCTCCATCTTTGCGTTGGGTCTGTGGGCTCGAACCAGCGGGCAGGTGTGTGTGTGGAGCTTTACCGCCGGCTGCAGGCTTGGCAGAGCGCATGTCGGTTGGGGGCGTGGCCTCCCTGGCGGCGGTGGGCAGCTGTCCGACGGTACGCTTGGCACTGGGTTCCTGAGGTTCGCCCTGCGTGACTCCAGGCTTGCCGGTAGAGGTTGAGCCCTCTTTAGCTCCACCTTTCACCCCCACAGAGTCCTTGGCTACCTTGTCGAACACTGGTTTGTTTTTCAGGCCACGCTTGACACCCCGCTCAGCCTTGCCGCCGCGTCTTGACTCGCCGGGTGAGCAGGGTGGCTGGAGATTGGGATTCTCTGTTGGCTCCAAAGAAACAAGCTTCACCTCCTCCTGCTGCCCTTGCTGCTGCTGCTGCTGGTGGTGGTGGTCCTTTATGTTCTCTATGGGTACTGCCTCCTTTTCCTTCTTGTTGGACTGAGACCAGAAAGGAGAAGGACACTGAGCTGAAGACTACATTTACAGTGGGAATACCACTGAGATATCGCTCAAAACTACAAAAAATGCCACAGGTATCAATGTGGATAAAAATACAAATACACACCAGTGCACATTTTATCCTACATGACTCACCTTAAGCGAAGGCCAGATGTGGAAGGGAATCTTCTTCTGCATGATGACATGCAGGAAGCCTCCTTTCTCCTTGTGCTGGACTCTGCTACATGACGCCTCAATTTCCTCCTGCAAATGGCAGCTCCACTGCCGTCCATCTGGAAAATGAAAATATACATGAAGACATTATTATTGTAAAATTGAAGAAAAGACATAACACGCACACTCTCCCTCGAGGACCTACCAGGGAAGCGCACGTGGCAGTGCGTATCAGTGAAGGTTGTGTTGATATCCGCTATCCTCAGCACAGCCTCCCCACAGCGCAGTCTGACAATCACTTCATTTACATTCTGTTTCCAGTCCACAAACACATCTGTAAAACACAAAGGAACGAAAAGTTACTCAACCAGCTTACTCCTTTGCCCCCATTGGAATACATTCATACATATTACAATCCATTTCTAAAAATTGAATAGGAGATAAAGCATTTGGAACATACTGGATCTCTTCTTCCTTGACACAATATAGACGCACACATTAAATTGCACCTGCTAGAAAATTCTCACTCATCAGACCAGTCTCACTAATATGCTTGAGTGGGTCAGACAGTACAGTGAACTCAGCAATCACAGATGGGACGTCTAAAATTTCTGCGCCACACAAACTTCATTCTAAGCAAAAACAAAAAGGAGTAAAGGCAAATTATTTACTTATTTTAGAAGTGGTCCCGTGCCACACACACACACACACACACACACTTTTCGCAGGGGAGACAGGAAACTTTGGCAATATCCCACGGCCCAAAATATCCCAAAAGCAGAACACGTACCCCTTTTCATAGTGACCTCCAAGTCCGAGCAATGATTGAAATATATATATCATCCAAGAAACACAGCGAGCGCTAGATCCACGGCTGGTAAAAAAGTAATGCACAGATCTCACACTGACTATGGACCGTTACCGCTTAATCTCTGCTCCTCCCCTCTCTCACATGCAGTCCTTCTAGAAAGGTCAAAAGCAACACCCAATACCTCACAGCTGGGGACGGGTGCATTTCTAGAGAACTCCCCCTCCCCCCAACCGGCATGCTCTCGTGACTAGGTCAAACACCACGCTAAGATCTGTAATATGTTAACGGAACATTTGAAAAATACACTTTTACAGATTAGTATCATTGATGCTAGAAGGTCCATTAATAACATAGCTATTCCTAATAAGGACTTGCAGTCTTTCCATCAGCCCCTCAAAGGGTAAGGAATGGAAATGGGAGGATAACTTGGTGCTTCATAAGCATAATGTACCAAATCATGTGAATAATCAAATCTCAAGGAATAAGGCATGTAGTGAGCATGATCAACATGAGATCCAGTATTTACGCTTGGCTGCTGACCTTGTCATATTACCACATTTAAACTGGCACTTGAAAAATTACATTAGTTCAAGAAGTCAGTGAACCTCCAAGACTGAATTGTAACAAGTCATAGATCTGGTGACGGGTACAGAAACATTTTTGCAGCATTGAAGGACCCAATGAGCACAGTGGCCTCCATCATCTGGAAATGGAAGAAGTTTGGAACTGCCAGAAGTTTGCCGCCCAGCCAAACTCGGGGAGAAGCGGTGACCAAGAAACCGACAGTCTCTCGCCCGGAGCTCCAGTGTTGCTCTATGAAGGGAGAAGAACCTTCCAGAAGAACAACCATTTCCGCAGCACTCCACAAGTGTCCAGACAGAGTCACTCTTTGGTAAAAAGCACATGACACAGCCTGAATTGAGTTTGCCAAAAGGCACCCGAAGGACTCTTGGACCATGAGAAACAAAATGATCATGTTGGATGAAAGAAAGATAGAACTCTGTCAGGATGGAGAGAAATAAAAATGGCTGTGCACCGCTCCCCATCCAATCTGATGGAACCTGAAAGGTTCTGCAAAGACGAATGGGAAAAACTGCCCAGCAACAGGTGTGCCAAGCTTATAGCATCATACTCAAGAAGACTTAAGGCTGTAACTGCTGCCAAAGGTGCTTCAACAAAGTATTGAACAAAGGCTGTGAATACTTGTGTAGATGTTATATTTTTGCTATCTATTTTAATACATTTAAAAAAATAATAATAATAAATAATGCACTGGTGAAGCAAGACAACCAACAACTGAAACAAGAACAAATGCTGCATAATAATATGAATATGCGACTTAAGTGCTCCACCGTGCAACTGTAATACATCAATAACTGTATTGTCCAGATAAAGAGAAGAAATTATGGGCTTTGCATTGAGCAGAGAAAACTTTGTCCACCATTTAAAAAAAATACTTGTTTAGTACACTCCAAAAAGCTCATCATATTCAGTTTGCATTAAAGTATGCAAATGTAGAATTACAAGAGTGTTGAGAATAAATTATGAGTGTGTATTACAAATCTAAAACACAACCACATCTGCATGATGAATTGCTATTTTATGCATGATGCCCACTACATAGTACTACTAATGGTCACACAGTGGATATTTTGACCACTTTGACACGTTACACAACCCTTGTCATTAGTACCAAGCTAATCCCAGTGGTATAAGAAGAAATAAACAATGCACTGTTGGTCCGATTTACCTTTCTTGACTTCGGCAATAACCCCTTCTACTGCTGCAGCGGCCGCCCTCTTGGCCTCTCTGCTCTCCTGGTTGGCCCGGTCCTTCTGCTTCTTCTTGCTGGCACTGGAGGACAGGTCGGAGCTGTCCCTACCCCCGCCCCCTCTCTGCTGGGCTCCTCCGCGACGGCCGACCGACCCGTTACCGGCTGCACCGTTGCTCGCCATCTTTGGGCACTTGGCACTAACGGGCCGCCCGTCGCCGGAATCACTACCGCTGCTGGGGTCTGGATCTGAGGTGTGCCTCTTCTTGCCTGGCCCGGCTATCTTGGCGATGATACTGTTCTGAACTCTCCCAAACAGAATCAGGAAGGCAAGTTAGGGATGGGGACCTGTGGCAGAGGACAGAGACATTTAGGAGTCAAGTGGAGACACGGGTAGTAATGTCCGTCACGGGTAGTGATGTCAGTAAGAGTCTGACATCGCTATGTGATATTTGCAAGTTTTAAAAGGGTAATGCAAAACAATTTGCCTTTATTATGTCTCTACACGCGCACACCAAATACACACGCAGCCCGCAGAGGGAGGGTTCACTATAACTAACAAGGGGCACACACACACACACACACACACACACACACACACACACACACACACACACACACACAATACAACAATATTGAATGAGAAGTGGACATCTCTTACAAAAGGACACATATGGCAGCACATAACGTTACGGTTACCTCGACATAAAAGTCTTGCCTCGTTTCCTTAGCATAGCAACAGCAAGTTGCTAACGTAGCGATTCAAATGACAAACAAAGGACAACAGCGACACTAGCCGTCGTATACGGCCTTCAGTACAGCATATTCACTAATAACACAGGTCATGCTCAGTAAACTAGCTAGCAGGCTTAACAATGTCGCGTCGCGTGTCATCTCCAGAGTTGTTAGCTTGGTATAACCAGCCAGCCAAATGCAGGGGTTCGTTCATTTCAATGCACGCGTGTTTCGGCCGGTCATGTGCCTGTCCGTGGAAGTCTTAACGTATTAATGCATTTGCCTGCAGCGTTGAACGAAGTTAAGGGTCAGGCTATTTTTACAAGCGTATCTGGGTTTTACTAACCCCATATATCGCAATGATCAACCTCTCTTTAATCAGGAACATTAAAAAGTTGTTTCCTCTAATATACCTGTTCCATATTGAGGAGTGCGGGACAACAGCTATTGGGCAGCGCATTGCATTTAAATAACGTTATATACAACATTTTAAGTGAAATGGCCCTCTAGACTTAGCGATTTCAAATGACCTCCTACAATAACTAGGATTTGAACGCGCTTTCATCAGTTCGATCATTACAACATGGTGACAAATCATTGAACACAGTGCCGGACAGGTCATACAATCTAACGCTACTGGTATTCGAGAAGCTAACGTCATTAGCCACATCAAGCTAACGCTTGATGACACAAAAGGGCTAATGGCTAGCTTTACAGATTTTACACAACACAGCATGACATTCAGTGGCACCTACCGGCGGGATGTAAATTAAAACCAAATTGTTGTGCCATTAAAACGGGGGACTTACGGCGCTTCAATTTTCCGGGAATGGAATACCGTTTCTATTACATAATGGCCGGAGACTCCTTCTGCTTCTCCCGGCAGCTAAGCTCCTTCCTGGCCGCTCCGCCCCTGCTCCACTCGAACACCCGCAGTCCAAGATTTCTGGAAGATTCTTTCCTTTATCCGGGACCCATTTCTGGTCACTTTTAAACTATTTATCTCAGAGATTCAAACAAAATGAATTAATAAATAAAAAACGGTTAGTCTGCTGTCATTTGGCCTCTGCGGGATGATTCTTCCTCTGTTTGGAAGGCATTACACACATTACACCGCAGCAGAGTATCCGTGCGGTGAGTGCACACTTCCGTGTTGTTGCGATCACGTGATCTGTAGATCTTCTTCTACCTCTCTTTATGGTCCAATCCCAATCTTCCCCTAAACCATTAACCCTCGGGGATTTAACTGTCTGTGAGGGCTTTAAATGGTGTAAATATGACTGGGACAGCACTTGTCCCGGTCCATTCCCGCTGCCACAGGTCACGTCACCCAGACAACGGCAAACAAAAGGATTTATAACTGAGGGTATTTGTTTATACTCTGATTTGAACGTGTTAAAATGAGAGGTCATCATAAATAATGTTTTACGTTTATTTGTCAAAATTGTTTCAATGACATTTTATATGTAATGAATGTATGAATAAATATTGTTATTATGAACACACATGTGCCATCCTCTTTGTTTACCTTTTTATACCTCTCAGAGTTTACTGGTTATCCTGCTTTTTACGTCGCTTAGGGCTTAGGTTTAGGTCTTCGGGCTAAATCAGCATCCCAATGTGTGTGGCAATCCAGTCCCAATCACATTACAGTGAACATTTAAGTCTGGACCAAATTTTGTATTTTCCAAACATGCAACGTAAAATATACATTATAAGATATCTTGCCAGAACGTAGCAAGATTCTGCCATCAACATGGGGAAATATGCAGTACCTGAAAACCTAAAAGAATGAGGACTGTTTTGTGTTTCTGGGCGGCAGTGTGGTGGTGGTTTGCCTTTCTGTGTGGTGTCTGTGTGGGTTCTCTTCAGGTACTGCGGCTTCCTCCCCCAATCCAAAGACATGCTCTGGGGAATAGGTTTATTGATGACTCTAAATTTCCCGTAGGTGATTTACTGGCAACCAATCCAGGATGTACTCCGTCTCTCACCCAATGCTAGCTGGGATTGACTCCAGCCCCCCTGCGACTCTAAGGATGGAATAGAAGATGACCTCAGCAGGAATCGGTTCCAGTGTAGAGATACTGGTTGTGGTGTTGGAGCTCTGTCCATAATTAACTGCCTATTTATATTGTGTGGCCACAGATATTTGTTTTAACCCCCTGAGCAGAGGTCCAGCAGGGGCCATAAAACATCAAGACACCAGCTATTTATAGACAGGGGCCATGTCCCGATTGGCACCCCGAGCCCTGTGTCATCCTCCGAGTTTGTGCTAAAATGCTATCAACAGTGATGATGCAGAACTATTGACCCCACGCAAAGAGCAACCCAGGAGTCATCGCCGCACTGATGTCTCTGGCTTCAGTGTCAACTTAGCATTGGGAAAACAAAAAAATCTTCATTAAAGACGTTCATGTTTACTCAGTGGATTTATCATTATTAATCAAATCATTGAGATGGATTTTGTTCAATACATTTGTGTTAATCTAAAATCAAAAGATAATATAACCAGAGCCTCCAAAGAAAAAGAAAAAGTCTACATAAACATAAACATGACAACACTCAATAGCATCCCTGCAAAAGGTCATAAAAGAAACGCGACATCTCGCGTCTGGCAGACCCTAGTGTGTGAACGCATGCACATTGAGCTAATAGTGTCAAGTATGGATATACAGTAATACGATGCTCAAATTAGTAATTTCCACACAGAGGAATGTTACGTTATCCAAGCTTTATTCACAAAACTGTACAATGTTAAACTTACTACACAAGCTTCTCTGGTACTTTTGCTTTGGCATTTATTTCTTAAAATAATGTGGCTGTCAGTTGATAGATAAACTGAGGAAAATGTGGGAACACATTTAGTCTTTTGGTTTACTAGGTTTTAATTAAACAAACATTCAGCCATGCAAATAGTATATGAGTAAATGTCCAAGACACTTGCATACAATAAGGCACAATTAAACACAATCTGCACCAAAAGTATAGCATTTATAAGTTTAAGATTCTGCAAATGTCAAGTACAGACTTTCTGGAGTCATCATTGGTTGTCTGCTAACTTTGCAGTGACAAGACTAAGGACGCAACACCTTTATATATTCCTTGCAAGGTTCTGGGAAGTCAGAGATACCTCTAGGATAGAGCCAGGCTAGCTGGCTCCCCCTTACTATTTACTAAGCTAAGCCAAACTTCCAGCCTGCTAGCGGTAGCACCATATTCATCCTACATTGTTGTATCAATCCTGTCATCTAACTCTCTGCAAGAGAGCAAATAAGCCTGTTTTCCAAAAAGACCTGGTGGTACATTTTAGACTGCAGCGAGGCTGCGGTTATACCTAAGCAGATGCTGTGGTTATAAAACGCAGGGTCGTGCAGCAGTGGGGGAGTTTCACTTATTGGCCTCCAAGCAACTGCATGGACAAAAACATTTTGTTCCCTGATGGCTGGATTGTACTTGGTGTGCGTTTTTTCCAAAAAGTTCATTCTGTTTACATTTTTCGGCATGGGCCAACATGTGTTTTTTTATTTGCAGGTCTGTATGCACTTGTTTTCCTGATATGGAGGTGGCCTTGAGTTTGCCAGGTTAACCCCTTGAAAATGGGTTGAATTGTGGGCTAAAAGTCCTCAGTGGAAAGGTAAACAATGGAATTTGCCCCACATTTTGTAGTCCTATTGTAGAGTAGATATTCTAAAATGTAAACTGTGTTGGTTGCGTGTTGTGGTGGACTGGTGCAGTGTGAATCTCATAGCCCCAGGCGCAACAATGTAAGGAATACGGCGTTTAAAAAAGGGGTGTAAAAAAACAAAGAGAGGCCGACTAATTACAACCTCACTGGAGCTTACAGTGCTCTCATGATTGCATTGTTCCTGTATGGGTATTGTTTACATCCATCCTCTTACTCCAGGCAGAGGCAGCTTCTGGGCTTGTTGTATCTTTTGGCTTAGCAGATTCTAGAAGTAGATTTTCTTTTCACATAAAAATGGTAATATAATTTGTTTTCCTGCCATTTGTATAAAGGCAGACGCAATAGAAAAATGGTATTCCTAGCACCACAGTTGGTAATAATGCATTTACCACTGTTCCATCTCTGCATTCTACTAAAAAGGGATGTCCTTAAAACTACCCAAGGGCAAGGATCTGCAGCACTGGTGACTATCCTTGCGTCTCTATGTTTTGGGCCTAAAATATAAAAAATGATTGTGGTCATATAACCATTTCTTGTGCAGCATAACCAAGAAAAGTATTTAAAAGTTGAGTTTGAACAGATTTCCAATCTGATTTTATATTGTCAAAAGGAGATAAGGAGACACCGCACAATGCAGATTTAATGAAGTCCCTGTTAAACTACTGATAATGTTCCAAGTCTTACTGACGGATTTGAAAATACAACTTTCATGTTCAAAAAATTAATTTTCAGATTATTTTGAAAAAGCAAAACAAAAATAATGTGCACATAAAATCCCAATAAAATATTTGATACCCCCCCCCCCACACAAGCACACACACACACACACACACATCTATATATATATATATATATATAGATGTGTGTGTCTATATACAACCTCACTGGTATGTATATACACATCTCTCTCTCTCTTTGTGTATATGTGTATATACATACAGAGGGATGAGCTCAGCACCCAGGGCAAGCCTTCAGGGCCAGTCTCTGCGCCCGACGTTGGACCAAGACGTCGGAGGACGTGCTTGCCAGGAGTTACTGGCACGTGTTGTAGATCTGGATTTGTTTGTTGATGTCGCTGAGGATGGCTTTCATCTTGTCCTCTAGGCCGTCCAGCTGGCGAGCTTTCCCCTCCAACCTCCGCTGGTTGTCCTCGTAGTTTTTCTCCAGCTCTGCATCAGGAATGGTCACACAGCCCGCCATTAGCCGCATTTATCTTGAGTTATTGATCACTGCACTGATGTTGGTACAGGTGACATTTTTTAAAGGGACAGAGGGAACCCTTTGATTTGTCTGGAATAGTTTTGTTTTTTTAGTTTTTAGTGGCCTACTTGGTTTTAGTTATAGAACATGTTGGCTTCTTCATCTATATTTGGAACCCTTGGGTTCATTTTTGTAGGTATGCTGATGATTTCGGTGTATTTTCGACATATCACTACTTGGATATAAAAACGCTCAACCCAGCAATATTAGCTTTAGCTTTTGGGGCTCAGAGACTGAAATTGGCCACGAAAAGTCATTCTCCACCAGGAAACGTCTGAGTCATGATCCACTAAGAATCAAACCTTTAAAAAGGTGCTACATTTGAAATTTGCAAAACATATAGTGGAGGAATGTCTACATGAGAAAAGGCTGATGTTCCTAGGGAATAGAATAATACAGAGTACCTTTCATATGTCACAAATTTGATTCGCACGTCATAGTCATTATTGAGATATGAAATGACCTACATTGTGAAAGGAGGTTTGTGTGCGTTGTGGTCCGAGTTTCACTGTGCTCTATTTTAGTTGTTTACAAAGCACATACTTGTGTTACCAAGGCCTTGTTTGACCTGCTTGAACAGGAATGAACCAGAAAGACCTGGCCACAATGTTATTTATCTGTAACTGTATTGGTTATAACTGTTTTTATACTTTTGTTTGTGTCCGCATCAGTGCCAGTGAGAGTACATGGGCACTTTCTTTTTATAATATAATTATACATAACTATACTGTATGAGCTATGTTACAAATAATTCTAGAGTCTGAACTTAACTCTTGAATGGTTAATAAGAAAAGTAAACTAAACATTTTGTAAATCTGTAACAGATTATTCAAAGTCTACTTATTTCAACAATTGAGTAATATTATATTCAAATAATATGAACATCCATCTAATAGACCCAGGCCCACACAGACACACACTGAAGCACCTGCTAGCCTCTGGAGCTTGTTCTGGGCATCTCTCAGTAGTTCCTTAGCTTCATCTCTGAGGTGCTGCGCTCTCTTCTTGGCATCCTGGACAGCTTTGGCCTTCGTGTCGACCCGCTGCTGCACCTCGTGGTATTTATCCGTCAGTTGGCCATCTAGAATCTTAGCACCAAGCACAGGGGACCTTATTGTTTAAGAGCAGTGTACGCAGCGAGGTAGGAAACACACACACACACACACACACCTGCTTGGCCTCGTTGGCCTTGTCTCGTGCCATGGTGGCGGTCTCCTCGGCCCGGGCTGCTGCCATGCTGTTGTTGGCTCGTTTGGTCTTCAGGGCGCTGACCTCCCGTCCCAGTGTGCCCAGGCGGTCCATGGCGTCCTTCAGGTCCTTCTCACTGGTGGACGTTTCCGACTCAATCTGAGGAGAGACGGGAAAGTGAATTGGGATTCCTCTGAAAGGATTTGTATGCATCTTGAAATCACGATGAATAGAAAATCACAGACTAACCCTGCAAAAAATCTTACATTTTTTAAACCACACAAGCTGCAACCCAACACGTCGCCCGCGTTGAAGTCAATGGTTTTACAGAATAACGTCTCCTAATGACATTTTGTTTCATACGTTTGTCTGTCTTTGTTATTGCGTTTAATTGTGCTGCTGTTAATCTGTTAGTACTTCATCCGCAATTGATGTCATTTGAATATCTGCTTTTTATATCTTCAGTTGTCTGTGGTCTGATTGTAGGCCTGTATTGTATTTCCATGTACAGGACCTCATGAGGACAATAAACCATATACATCCCTGACTGTTATTTGTTTTGTAACAATGGTGTAACTTTAAATAGAAGCCTCTCCTGTTCAATTACTGAGTGAAAGTCATTATTTAACAACCCTAATAAGCTGGAGACTTGGCTACACTGAGTTGAATGTTCTTCTTGGTTTTCTGGGGGGGGTTTGGTTACCTGTGCCAGTCGGGTTTTGGTCTCCCCAATGTCCGCCTTGGCTCTGGCTATGGCCTTCTCTGCGGATGCCTGGGTCGTCTGAGCATCCACCAGGGCCTGTTTCACGGCCTCCGCTGTGGTCTTCACCCCCTCAGCACTGTGCCTAAACAGCGATGACAGTAGGCATGAGTATGGAATGCTCTTTGTTTAGTTTGTTCAAAGTCCAAGTCTTCTCGCATTACCTTGCCCTCTTGGCATCCAGCAGGAGTCTCTCCGCCTTGCGGACATCTTCCTGCGTCTGCTGCAAGATAGCGTCCACATTCGAAAGGCTGCGAACGCGCTCCTTGATTTCGTCGGCGAGGTGCCTGATCTGGAGCGGAGAGGCGGGGATGGAGAGCTCCAACACGCGGTTCGCCACCGCTTCAATGCTGTCCGGGTCCGCACCTTCCTCTGAGAAATGGGAGGCACGGTGGACGCATGAGGTTTCATTAAACCCAAAACCCAAATGTTCTCCTTGTGTTTATTTTGGCGTTCCCTGTAGACAACAAGCAGCGGCCTGCTGGACCTCACTAAAACTACACGTACAACATATAATAAAGTGTAGCCCCGTTGGGACTGTCTGACTCACGAGTGAGGAAGTCTCTGATCTGTTTGATGAGGTCTCTCAGGTCATTGTTGGAGCGCTCCACTTTGTTCTTAGTGGCCGTGGCTTTGTCCAGAGCTGCTTGGGCTTTACCTTTCGCCTCCTCGGCCTTCGTCTTGGCATCTGCCACCTGAATGAAAGGCGCAAGTGCTCTTGGAGTTCATCAAAGGCACATCGGTTTCACTTCTCAGAAAGCTGCTGCAGTGTTTAAAACAGAAATCTGAGTGTACTGATGAAAATAATCAAAAAAAAATGTAATGTGGAGAAGAGAACATACAGCACTTGCAAATTGGTTTTAGCACAAACATCTTTATTCTATTCTGGTCGGATGACAAGAGGACAAAAGCTTTTTGTACCTTTTTATTTTGCTCTAAAAATACTGTGTGTTTACAAAACCCTAAACATTCCTGTGTGGTCAAGCCAAAGAGAGGCAATGTTCTATAATCGAATCAGCTGAGCTGCCTACCTTGGAAAAGAGTCCCTCTACCTCTCCCATAGCTTTGTTGAGCTCCTTCTCTGCGTGTTTGGCTCTCTCCAGGGCATTGTCAGCTACCGCTACAGCGCCGTTACAGTTTAGGCCTCCACAGCGACGGTTCCCTTCATCGTCGCGGCAACCTGCTCCCCCACAAGGACTTTCCCCACAAGGAGCATCACCTGGCGCGCCGCAAACCTGTTGGTACAGGTGAACGTGTGCTTGAATTTGTATGGACTTGATCGGCCAATAGGTACACACAGGAGTAGCTTCTTCTTCTTCTTGTATCACCCCAAAGAGAGAAATTACAAATATAGATAGTAGAAAAGCCCCCAGTTGGGAAGCAACCATTTACTGCTTGTCTTGGTATGTCACTATGCATAAATACGCCCCGATTTATCAGCACAAATAGCTGTTTCAAAGAATGTGATCAAACCTTCTCGTTGATCTTCTTCAAGTCCAGGCCCTGCGCTCGGGTGTTGAGGTCCCCGAGAGCCCGCTTGTTAGCTGCATTTATGCGGTTGAAGTCGTCCTTCTTGGCGGCAATGAGGCGCTCGGTGCGGCGGCGAGTGTCTGCTGATTGGCTGACAGTGCTGGGCCTGGTGGTGGTTGATTCATTGGCACGGCGCTCCGCGTCACGAGACTTGTTGTAGGAGCTACGGATGCTGTCGTACGCACCTAGAGAAAAACGCAGGCGGGACTAAATATGAGGACCGTAAAAGTGTAAGATAATGGATACATGAGCTTAAAGCCGACGGGAGCGGGACATTTGAGGTAAGAGTGAATGGTTAAGGAATGCCTTCCGTCTTGTTCTCACCAAGGAAGTTGGAGTTTTTTAGGATATCTAATTGGCGGTGTAGCTGCTCTGACGTGAGGTTGAGCTCTTTAGCTTCTCTCTCCAGAGCACTGAGCTCCTTGCTTGCCTCCGAGTTGCTGTCCTGGACGATGGTTAGGTCTCTTTCCAGGCGGTTCAGGGCGTCAGTGGTCTCCCCGATCTGCGCTCTGCAGCGCAAGACAATCATGTAAATTACAACTCTGACATGACCTTAAATGTACTGTCTCAGACACACTAAACGGTTCCGAAATCAAGTAATCAGTAATAATGTCACATAATCACATCTGAGGAACTAACTTAAATGCAGTGGGGTGTAACATCTGTACCGTAGATCTTCAATAAGCTCCATCAGGGTAGCGACAGCTGCAGCAGTGGCGTTGCGGGCATTGACAATTCCCCGAGCCTGTGCCAGTTTCTCCTCCAGGTCCCTGAAGGCCTTCTCATAGACTCCAGTAAGCCCAGTGGTCTGAATCTCATGGGCTCGCTCTGCCAGAGTCTTGGTGCGTACTGCCAGGTCCTGATAATGAGACGGAGTTGTGAAGATAAAGACTGAGAATTATTAGACCCCCCCTGTATTGCATGAAACCGAACCTGCACGATGCGATCCCAGTCCCCGAAGCATTTGTGACAGGGCTGACAGTTGGGGAACTGGCCAGAGAATCCTCTGGCACACTGGTCACAGCGCACACCGGACACCCCCTGTTGGCAAATACAGTGGCCGGTCACCCGGTTGCACTGAGAGGTCTCGATGCCGCGCCAGTCGCAGTCGCAAGCTGGAGGGAGAGAAAAGGGGGGAGGAGGAGGGAGTGTGAATATTGATATCTAAAATGAGATCATCGCCTAAATTTGACATTCATGCCATCTATAACAAAACTTGGATGAAAGTATTCACACTTTCTATTAATTTCATGATTATTATTATTATTAACGTAAAATGTACAAAAAAAATGTTTAATTATAGTTTAGTTCCTGCATTGGACCACAAGGTTTTCCATTCTGATTGGTACCCATTTATGTTGCTTAGTTTGTTTTTCTAGGAATAGAAAAAGAACTTGACATCTCCAGCCTTTTGTCTTTGTTACAAAAAGCCAAAACGCAAAACCTGAGGTTTCAAAATTTGAAGTCCACAAATCAATGTCACAAGAAGCACGCGATACGTCTTTGTGTATCGTACCTCTGCACTGAGTCCTGGGGTCGCCCCAGTAGTTCTCCTGACAGTCTGTGCAGGTCTTCCCACCGAAGCCGTCGCGACACTGACACTGCCCAGTGAACTGCACAGCGGGGGGAAGCACGACACGTCAGCGTGAATGGATGGGAGCTGGAGCCTATCTGAGGGCCCCGGGGGCCCCGAGCGCGCCCTACCTCGTTACACGCCGAGGTGACGGAGTTGTTGGGGTCACAGCCGCAGGGCTCACAGCCCCTCCCGCTGGCCAGGTTCCAGTGGTTGGGGGCGCAGTGGTCACATGGCAGGCCGATGACGTTGGGCTGACACTGGCACTGCCCCGATGCTCGCTGGCACACACAGTCCTCCCGCTCCATGCACTGGCCGCGCTCCGTCCCCAGGAAGTTACACGTGCACTCTGAGGGGAAAAAAACGCCACGCATCACCATCATGTTGCTTCTTCTTCTTTCTTTCATTTCATTGAAAAGCTATTTTTTTTTTGCACTCACTCCTGCAGTTGCGACGGGAAGCGTCGCCGAAGTAGCTGCTCTTGCAGACGCCACAGTCGGGGCCCTCGGTGTTGTAAAGGCATTTCCGGCACTGTCCGGTGTGCCTGTCGCAGGCCTCCACGTCGGACATGTCTATGTTGTTGTTGCACTGGCACGGCTGGCAATGCCCTCCGGGCTGAGAGGGGTTGCCATAGTAACCCGGAGCACATTCCTCACATCGGGGTCCTGAATTGGGAGAAAGAAAGAGAACAAGATTCTGATAAGAATAGAGTATCGGAGGAGACCTGATAAGGCTGCTTTTATTTCAATACCTTTGCTGTTAGGTGCGTGAAGTGCTCTACAGGATTTCAAAAGCAGTTTATTCAGGCGCATAACATTTATGAATTATCAGCAGCACAATTAACAGGTGTTCTTGTGTTTTTTTGTGTGATCATTAGGACCCTCCTCATTTTTGCCTGAAATGGACATATGCTTGTTTGCACAAGAGGGAACCTCTAGAATTACTGCCTCGTGTTTCTACGCCTTTGGCAACCAGTCAAGTTGTACTTGTACCAAATCAACGTTTCTGTCGGATGTCATGCTATTTCCCACCTGACATTCCTGAGATAAATTCATAGATTCGTGAGAATGGGACCATTGACCTCCAAAATCAATAATTGAGTTGAGAGTACTGAGTGAATCAGCTACAGTATGCTACAGCTTTTCAGGTACACTTCCTCCTTTTTGTTCCTGTACTTTACATTACTGTCTCCTTAATGTAACAGACAGATCACCAAGAAACTAAACAATTGAGGCTTCAACAGGAAGAACGCGGAAAAAGAGGAACAATACTACTGTAAGTTCAGCTAAAGCCTTTTTACAGTATGCCACTTGTAGTCTTAGGAAACTGCAGTAGCTTGCCGAATAGAACCAAATGATTGCAAACTTGTCACAACATAATTTTAGTAATTCATAGATTAAAACCCTTAAAAGATAAGGTGCTAAAATAACCCTCTGACATGCTGACATTTGATGGTTTTAATGAGCTAAAGGCATTTTGTTTTCTGTTCAGCCCTTGGTTGCATAATGACGCATCAGCTTTATTCCCCTGGTTTTCAGCTGGACAGGTTGTGCTCTCTCTGTACTATACTATCAGTACAGCTCTTATTTTCCAGGAAATGAGCGTGCAACCTCTCCCCACACACAGATAAACACAAACAGTTTGAACACAAGAGACAGAAGCTGACCTGGACTCAGAATCAAGCAACACGTTTATAAACACTTTCTCAATCTCTCCCTTTTTACTTTGAAGGGTACTTTCATATGACCTCACTGTTTAACGCAATCATTGAAAAGAGGGATTCTGGGCCGGGTTCTTGGATTGGAAACGTTTACACAGTCTTGGGTCAAGACTCTCTTATCAAATGTTCTCCCCGGTTCTAATATAATTTTGCATAATTACATATTTTTCCTTAATATTATTGTGTAACACCCCCCAACAGGTCCCCAACCTTTCTTCACTCACAGACCAGTTTCATGTTAGACTATATTTTGCGGACCGGTCCTGAAGATGAACACAGCTTGGGAAAAGCTTCAAGAGGGACAAGCGGATGTAATTGGGAGATAATCCTGATATTTTTCAACACAAAATATTTTTCCGGAAAAAAATAAAATCTCTGCGGGCCGGTACCAAGTGGCCTGCAGCCTGGTTCCGGTCCGCGGCCCGGTGGTTGGGGATCACTCACACATGGGCGGAGTGCACTGTGGCACAGCAGTGTTGGTGGGGGAGGGGGTACTGAAGCCATGCATTGGTAGAATAAGTGAAGTGGACGCTTGGTTGAAAATAGAGGAGGAGGACTACAAGGGACGGGGGGTCAACAATCATTACTCACGCTTTAAAATGGTCCCCCCGGAGCGTTTAACTATCCCTGTGCCAGTAAAACAGGGGGAGGAGGACGTTACAGGTTACCACAAACATTGTTCTTACCTCATTGGAGCTAGATCCTTGACTTGGTCACTTTAGGAGGGACATTGGGGTTGTGTTACTACCAGAGCTGCTGTGGAGGAGGGGAATCCCAGTGGTTGACATAAAAAGTCAACTTGAAGACTCTTAACTTGATTCACAACATGAAGCTGTGGCAATAATAATGGACTATGTTGGACCTATTGATGGAGGCTATATGACCCTTCCTACAGCATCACCACCAGGTCAAACATTGCTCTCTAAACAGCCTTAAAGTATGATAACAATTCTACATTCATACTAGCAACTCTATGCAGTTGTATCAGGAAACAGCAGTGCTTTGAGCTAAATGCTAATGTGCTAATTATAAGAAATTATAATTTTTCTTAAATTAGCAAGTAGAACAGAGGTTGATTGAAATGTCATGCTTTTTGTCTTGGTTTAACAATGTCTTTACAGGCTGATGACAATGACATAAAAGAGCCCACTGGCTTGGGGGTGGAATTCAAAGTGAATTGTAAGCATGCATTTGCATGCATTCTGTTTGTGTGTGTGTGTGTGAGTGTGAGTGTGAGAGAGAGAGAGAGAGAGAGAGAGAGATGGATATTGGCCTACAGTGAGTAAGCCTCTACCTTTAGATGACATCATCAGCCACTAGAGCGACTGTGGGTTTAAGGCTTGTCACTGAGGATATCTTTCCTTTAGTATTAGCTCCTCCTTGGAAAAAACTAGAGCTAAGAACATGAAAAACCCAACACTTAAATGGAAATATTAATATTTAGTCTTATTTTTCTGAATAGAAATTCTTTTAGCTTAAGGTGACATTTGGCTTGATAAAATACATCACCACACATACTTTGGATTTCACATATTTGACTCAGATGAGGTTTTGTAGTCTTGACACAAAGTGTCAGGAAGAGCCGCCTAATGAAGCCGTGCTATAATGTTAACAGGTATTCACAACATCACTCATCTATAGAAAATACATCACCCACCCCACCCATGCACACACATACACCTAATGATAATGTCATTAGCATCCGTTGCCGAGGATTAGGAGGAGCCACATAGCAGAAAGTAAGTACTACTGGGACAAACAGCACAAAAGAAGAACATACACATGTATATGTACACAAATACACAAGTACTAGTTTTACCTGTGTAGCCCTGGTTACAGTTGCAGATAACTTGTCTGTCACGGTTGTCTTGGTAACAAGAGGCAGCAAAGTGGCGTCCGCTGTTGGGGCCTTCTGGACAGGGGCACGGGCGACACTGAGCACTGGATGCTTTGCCCAAAACGGGGTTACCATAGTAACCATTGGCACACCTACAGAAACAATTGAGTAGAAAAATAAATCATGTACTGGTATTCATACATGAATATTTTACTTTACTATCGTCTTCATACAGTATATCTTTATTGTTTCAATTCCCTTTTAAATCTTTACATCCCTCTATGCTCGGCTTGAAGCTGATCTCCACAGCGTGATCAGCTCCACGTGGAGACATCACCTGTCACACTTGTCTCCTCCGGTGTTGTCCCTGCAGCTGACGCAGGCTCCGGTCCTCTGGTCGCACTGGTCGGCGTGTCCGTTACACTGGCAGGGTCGGCAGCTGGGGAAGCCCCAGTGACCCGCCTGGCATCCGTCGCAGCGCTGACCAAAGGCTCCGGGGCGGCACTGGCACTGACCGGTGAACTTGTCACAGAGTCGAGTCACAGCGCCATCTAGGCTGCAACTGCAGGCTGGACCGAGGAAGAAAGGGACCACGAGAAACATTCAGGGAGGGATGTGATAGGAATAACTGAAGTTGAGAGGAATCAGAGACAGAAAGTAAAAATAGGTTTCGGGAAGACCGCTTTTGATTAGCAGTAGGGGGCGCTAGCAGCTTAATATTAAGCTGCTTTAGTGTGGCTGAATGCATCTGCAGAGCTTTGTTATTATAACTAAAAAGAATTTAAAAAAAAACACTAAATAGCATTGAGTACAAATGTTGTGTTAGAGGAAAGAGTTTTGATTTTCTGTTGCAGCGTCTGCACATCAAGGCCCTCCAAAGCACATAATTTCTGGGAAAAATCGAACAAGATTCGAGCTGTGAAATATGCCAAATATCCAGCATAAACGTGTCAAAAACAAAACAAGGCCCAGAGTTCTCACCTATGCAGCCTGAGGGTCCAAAGCCGTAAGTTCCTGGAGCACACTGGTCACAGCGCCGACCTATCACGTTGGGCCTGCAGAGACATTGGCCTCCCCGGACGTCGCACATGGAGCTGATGGACCCCTGAGGATCGCAGTTGCAAGCTGCCAGAGGACAGAGATGAAAAGACATGAGGTCACTGAACTCCTCCATTTGGTAACATCCTGCACCTTGCATTCTGGGAACAAAAGGAACAAACAAATGTTGATATTGGGCTAATGTGATTAAGAATATGATTTTCAAATCACAGAACTATAATTGCATAGATTTATATCTTCAAGTTGAATGGATTCTATTCACTTTTACACCAATAATGAAATTCCACCCTTCAAAATGTTGAATTACTCTCACTGCACTGATCCGAATGATCGTTACGTTATCTTTTCCTTCACAGGGAGGTCATGTAACTCTGCGGCCTACTACATCATGAACTGCATTCGACCAAGGCGTTTTTCATTCACCTAGAGCCCCGTCATTTATGATGGCCGACATGCTGAGGATGAGCTTGGCACAGGTGTCAGTCATCATTGGGCGTGTCACACTCTTGGCCCTCTCACGGCAGCGGTAGCGCTCGTAGGCCTGCTTCCTGCTGCTGGAAGCTGCATCGCCTGCGTTGAATATCTCCATGGAGGAGTGGCGTGGCATCAGGGAAATCTGGTGACAGAGAAGGGTGCCAGGATTTGTGAATAGGAGAGGGAGATGTCTGTGCCTTATTATTTGAGAGAAGTAGAAAAATAAGCTCCTCTCACCGAGTCCACAAGGAGGAGAACGTCGGCCGCTCCGTTGAGGATACTGTTAGCATCCTGGTAGCGTTTGAACTCAAAGCGGAGGGTGTAAGTCACACCTCTTTCCAGACACACAGCCTGAGAAGGCACCACAAACCTGGAAAAAATAGTCGGCAGCACACAGTTAACATTCAGCAATCCTGTATGTGTGTGTTTGTGTGTTTGCTCCACAGACCTGGCTGCAGCCGGCAGGGAGATGGTGAGTCGGTTATCATCTGGAATGGTGTTTCCACAGGGGCTGCTGGTCTGAATCGGCCCCGGACGGATCACTGTTATTTGCACATCCTGCCAGTCTCGTGGCATCTGGGTAGAATCAGTGTTTAATGGTTATTATGCAGTCAGAAGCGTAGCCATGATATGCTTTATAGGGGGAGGAGGAACGTATGAAGGGAAATGCATCCCAAATGCTTCCCTTTTGAAAGACAAATGGGAAACTGAAACATGCAAAACCAACATGTTCCTTCGTGTCAGTTGTAAAGGGACATTTGTCAGCACGTAGAAGGTTGCTCATGCTGCTTATTCGCTTTCTTGTCGAGATGAAGATCAATATCACTTCCCAAAACCTTTGGCCATAAAGGTGGAGGCAGGAGACGGTTAGCTTAGCATTATCGGTGATATTTAGTGTGACAAGATGGGACACGTGCAGGACTATATACTGGCCGGTTGCGCTGACTTTCTGGACGCGCCTCATCGATGTGGGACTTCCCAGAATCAGAACCATCAATTAAAGATATGGAGAGGACTCGTTCATCAACTGGTCTTATACATAATTTAGGAAGACATTTATCACTCAGAAGAAGAGAGGAAAAAAAGCACATTGAACTTTGAGGAGTTCATGAATACAAACACACAGACCTGCGTCTCATAGCGGATAAGCAGGTCATACTCCATGGAGTAGGGGATGTTACCGATGAGGAACTCCAGGGTGCCTCCCTCAGGTACCCGAGCGAATCCAATGCCCGTCCATGTGGCGGGGCGACCTGGCTGGTGCTCCCTGGTCTCACGTGTACAGCCCTGACAATATACAGAAAGTATTCAAATATTGGCCTGGATATAGTTCCATACTAAAGCCACATAATGACTTGACAATATTAAATGTGCCGGAGGAAGGATAACGGCGGGCTCACCTGCCCCATTTTGGCCAACTCTGCCTCATACAGGAAGTGATCCAGAGCCATGAAGAAATATCTGGACTCCACCTGCGTGCACTGGCGTCCGGTCATGTGACCGCGGCAGCGACACTGACCGCTCTCCATGGAGCAGCTGCAGCGAGGACATAAATAGCATTGTAACTTTCACAGGCCACTGCCAATTACAGCTCAACGCTAACATGCTGACATGATGATGTTTATCATGATGCTTTGCTATGTTCACCATTTTAGCAAAGCGTGTTTTAGCATCTACCAAAGTATTCGAGATACTGAGTTTGTAGCTACGCAGCAAAATCTTTCAAATTATTTCCTTTACTTTGTTATTGTAATCGATACTCTAAGGGAAATAAATTATTAGAAATTTGCAAAATGTACTATACGCAGCTTAAAGTGAATGTAAGGAAGTTAAAAACGTCAAAACATATGTGTTTTCTATTTTCTATTGTTTTACAGGAGCAAATACCACGAGCAGAGATAATCGGTAATATGGGAACACCAGTTGATCGGTTCACGTCTCAGGAAAAATGGAAAAGGTTTAACAATGTAACAAATGTTAATCGAAAACCTGAAATGACAACCTCATGGTGGCGCTAGAGGGAAAGTCAGGACATCACAAAGTAATTATCATGAAAGGCTGTACAACATTCTACATCAATGGCCCTCACACCTGCTGAGATATGTCATTGACTAGTTGGCTAATAAAATACACAAAGCGAGACGTGTTCATTTTCCATTATCAGCGGGGCACTTTGTGTATGATGTTTGAATGGTGGCACAAAAAAATGAATCCACCAATAAACTGATAACACAACAGGTTTCAAAATGATTACTCCCAGGGTAAAGATGGCGGTTAATGAATCCCAAGGGACACACAACGCTTGTGCCTACATCCCAAAGTGTTATTATCCTGCCTGTAACAGCCTCGTGCTTCTTTAGTGACCTGTGACCTGGGATTAGAGCTACAGCGCCACTCACTGGTTGTCCAGGGCTCCTCCGACATCACACTCGCAGCCTCGGCAGCCGTTGAGGTCGTGGCTCAGAGCCCAGTGCTCCGGCTGGAAGCACAGAAGGACAGACGGAGGGCAGAGTGACTGACAGGCAGAAACAGACAAGCACGCAGAGAAGGACAGCTGAACCGTTGGCTCCAGACAGAGGCCGCCATATTAAATAGTCAGATGGGAGCTTCTGTGCAGCTTGTCATGAGTCTGACTTCAGGGCACACGTTCAGAGAGCGCTAGCGTAACCTTGTAACAGCTGGATATAATTTGCAGTCAGCAAATTCACGTTGGATTTGAGGTATTTTAAAGGTTTTGGCAGAGGTACTTTGCTAAATGTTTTGGTTTCTCCTTTAATGTTGATCAATTGAATCCAATTTAAGTTTGTGGACAGAATGTGGTCTGGTTGTTTACTACAAGCTAACAAGAGAAACACTGAAGCATGACATTATGTCTTTGACATCATTATGTGCTTCTTTACGTGCGAGTCGGTATTTTATGCAGATCACTTCTCTTTATTTCAAATACACAGGACAGTGACAGAAAAAAACGTTACTGCAATCCTTTTTGTTCGATGTTGACATTACACTTTCACTATTAAAATGAGGCTCCACAGGGCTCATCAAAAGACAGGATCCACTTTCGGACCAGGTCCAGGGCCTGACCATTTTAGGCCTGCCGTAACCCACACCAACTGGACAAGCATCAAATCCCCGGGCTAAACTTAGGCCCAGTAGCTCACATTCCTGCATACACTAATCCTGGCTGAGAAGGTTCGGGGCGAGAGGATGAATCATAACAGGAAGCTGATTCCCACCTAGCATCTTGTGGAAGGACAATATACACTCACCGGCCACTTTATTAGGTACACCTGTCCAACTGCTCGTTAACAATTAATTTCTAAGCAGCCAATCACATGGCGGCAACTCAGTGCATTTAGGCATGTAGACATTGTCAAGACAATCTCCTGCAGTTCAAACCGAGCATCAGTATGGGGAAGAAAGGTGATTTGAGTGACTTTAAACGTGGCATGATTGTTGGTGCCAGAAGGGCTGGTCTGAGTATTTCAGAAACTGCTAATCTACTGGGATTTTCACGCACAACCATCTCTAGGGTTTACAGAGAATGGTCCGAAAAAGAAAAAACATCCAGTGAGCGGCAGTTCTGTGGGCGGAAATGCCTTGTTGATGCCAGAGGTCAGAGGAGAATGGCCAGACTGGTTCGAGATGATAGAAGGGCAACAGTGACTCAAATAACCACCCGTTAAAACCAAGGTGGGCATAAGAGCATCTCTGAACACACAGTACGTCGAACTTTGAGGCAGATGGGCTACAGCAGCAGAAGACCACACCGGGTGCCACTCCTTTCAGCTAAGAACAGGAAACTGAGGCTACAATTTGCACAAGCTCATCGAAATTGGACAATAGAAGATTGGAAAGACGTTGCCTGGTCTGATGAGTCTCGATTTCTGCTGCGACATTCGGATGGTAGGGTCAGAATTTGGCGTCTACAACATGAAAGCATGGATCCATCCTGCCTTGTATCAACGGTTCAGGCTGGTGGTGGTGGTGTCATGGTGTGGGGAATATTTTCTTGGCACTCTTTGGGCCCCTTGGTACCAATTGAGCATCGTTGCAACGCCACAGCCTACCTGAGTATTGTTGCTGACCATGTCCATCCCTTTATGACCACAATGTACCCAACTTCTGATGGCTACTTTCAGCAGGATAATGCGCCATGTCATAAAGCTGGAATCATCTCAGACTGGTTTCTTGAACATGACAATGAGTTCGCTGTACTCAAATGGCCTCCACAATCACCAGATCTCAATCCAATAGACCATCTTTGGGATGTGGTGGAACGGGAGATTCGCATCATGGATGTGCAGCCGACAAATCTGCGGCAACTGTGTGATGCCATCACGTCAATATGGACCAAACTCCCTGAGGAATGCTTCCAGCACCTTGTTGAATCTATGCCACGAAGAATTGAGGCAGTTCTGAAGGCAAAAGGGGGTCCAACCCGTTACTAGCATGGGGTACCTAATAAAGTGGCCGGTGAGTGTATAAAGTAGCACTAATTTAGAAGTGAAAGGAGAGAGATAAAGTCATGGAGTAATGAACAAAAAAAGTCAAAAGGAATAAGCCGTGTCATCCAGAGGTTAGAAAAAAGCATGCAAGGGAACTAGAACCAGCTTTTTAGACTTCAGGATTGTCTTGGAGACATCAAAACTTGGATGACCTGCAACTTCCTGATGTTAAACTCTGAAAAAACTGAAGTTATCATGAAGTCAGCTGTCACGTGATACACTCTCTATGGATGAAATTGCTCTGGTATCCAACAGCACCGTCAGAAATCTTAGAGTTCTCTTCGACCAGGATATGTCCTTCAACTCTCATATAAAGAAGACTTCAAGGACTGCCTTTTTTCATCTACGGAATATATCGAAAATCAGGAACTTCCTGTCTCAAAGTGATGCAGAAAAACTAGTTCAAGCATTTGTTACTTCTAGACTGGATTACTGTAATTCTTTGTTATCAGGCTGCTCTTGTAAATCGCTTAAACCTCTCCAACTGATTCAGAATGCTGCAGCACGTGTACTAACAAGAACTAAGAAATGGGATCATATAACTCCTGTATTAACTTCTCTGCACTGGCTTCCTGTTAAATCAAGAATAGAATTTAAGGTACTTCTCCTCACCTACAAGGCACTTGCTGGTGAGGCACCGTCTTATCTTAAAGAGCTTGTTACACCGTATTGCCCTACAAGGCATCTGCGCTCCGTAGATGCTGGGCTACTTGTGGTTCCTAGAGTTTTAAAAAGTAAGATGGGGGCCAGAGCCTTCAGTTATCAAGCTCCTCTTTTGTGGAACCAGCTTCCACTTTCAGTCCGGGGCAGACTCGGTCAGTTCATTTAAGATAAAGCTTAAAACGTTCCTCTTTGATATTGCTTATAGTTAGGGCTGGCTCAGGTTAGCCTGGACCAGCCCTTAGTTAAGCTGCTCTAGGCTTAGACTGACGGGGGACTTCTTAGGACACACCGAGCCCCTCTCTCACGCTCACTCTCACTATCTCCTTCCACAATCATCCATGTTTTATTAATGTACATCACTAATTCAGCTTCTTTTTGGGACTTCTTTCTGCTTTCTCGCCTAGCAGGTCTCTGTGGATCGTAGTTTCGTGCGGACCCCGGTTCTGACTCCTGGCATGGCTCTGCTGACACCTGCTGCTGCCATCATCATTACTTTAAATATGATTCATATTACTGTCATCATAAACCAACATCTTTCTGGTATCCCTCCCCACAGAAGCCTCTGTGGATGGTGGTTCTATCTGATGGTGGTTGTCCCTGCAGTGGTCCTGTCGTACACTTGTTCTGCTACTTGCAATTACTTGTATCATTTCTGAGGATTTGAATGTATTGCACATTTTTTACATTGTTGATTCTGTACACATGACATTGCAGTCTGTCCATCCCGGGAGAGGGATCCCTCCTCTGAAGTTCTCCCTAAGGTTTCTTCCCTTCTTCCCCATTGAAGGGTTTTTTCATATTTTGGGGAGTTTTTCCTGTGCCGATGTGAGGGTTTCGGGACAGAGGATGTTGCATGTGTACAGACTGTAAAGCCCTCTGAGGCAAATTTGTAATTTGCGATTTTGGGCTATACAAAATAAAATGAGTTGAATTGAATTGAATAGAAGCTATATCTAAAGTTGCCAGATTCTCTTATGACAGAAAATAAAAACAGTTCCTTGTCCTTTCTTACCAAGCACTGGTCACAGCTGCGTCCTGTGACGAGTCGCTTACAGAAGCAGTCTCCACTGACTGGGTCACACTGGGAGCTGCCGGACACTGTTCCCCTGTGGTCGCACTGGCAGGCTGGTGGCACGCGTGGAGGGAGAAATAAGGGCGGTTTCACAGATCATCTTTTAGTGTGGCAGCGCCTCTGTACTTACGTTGGCAGCCATGAGGGTTGTGGGGGCTCAGCCCGAAGAAGCCGGTCTTGCACTTGTCACAGCGCGGCCCCTCCACGTTGGCTTTGCAGCGGCACTGACCTCCCACCATGCCGAGGGAAGGCTCAGTGTGGCTGTCGCACATGCCTCCGTTCTGAGAGCCGTCTGGGTCGCAGTCACAAGCTACAGGAGACACGGGGGCCAGGTGAGGTACATTCGGCCTTGCATTGTTCTACAAGCTCAAACCATCCCAAATTCCAGTGCCATTAAGATACATCAACCTGAAAAAAAACGCTATCAATCACATTCTTCATATTCTGAAGTCAACTTCAACATGTAGTAAGGCAGGTGCACATACCGACTCATAGCAGTTCTTTACAATTTGTTAGCATGTCTGTTGAAGGTAGAGAAAGTGATCAAACACACACTCACCAATGCAGACTTGTGGGTCCCTGGTGTCCTTGACCGGATCTTTGTAGTAGAAGGGTTTGCAAGTCTCACAGTTGCGTCCCATGGTGTTGTGCTGACAGTCGTCACACACCCCTCCGCTGACGTTGCCCGTGGCCAAATACACAGCCATGTCGAAGTGACACTGGGACGAGTGGCCGTTACAGTTACACTCTGCAAAAAGTTTCAATTACATCAGTCACTGCTGACCTGTTGCTATTCTGTCAAGTTTTTTACCCTCTTTTCCCGAGGTGTTCTCTCCCTCCTCTGTACTCACTCTTGCAGGCGTTGGTGCTGCGCCCCTCGGCCGGCCTCCAGGGCAGGTCGTTATGGAAGTCATCACAGCGCTCGCAGTTTAAACCTTTGGTGTTGTGGTTGCAGACGCACCTGCCGTGGACCTTCAAGAGAAAAAAAGAGGGCAGGAGGAGTTGAAGCATTCACATACAGTTTGCCAATTAAACATCATAGCAGAAAACCAGCTGCACGTGCCCGACTCCACCTGCTAGTGGATCACAGACTTCCTGTCTGACAGGAAGCAGCACATGAAGCTGGGGAAACATGTCTCAGCCTCTCCGTCCATCAGCACCGGTTCCCCCCAAGGCTGCGTTCTTTCCCCTCTACTCTTTTCCTTGTACACCAACAGCTGCACTTCCAGCCACCAGTCCGTCAAGCTCCTGAAGTTTGTGGATGACACCACCCTTATTGGACTGATCTCTGATGGAGATGAGTCCAACTGGTGACGTGGTGCAGCCAAAATGGGACAGTGGAGATGGTTATGGATTTTCCCCCATCACTCTGTGTGACCGCTGTGGATTCCTTCAGTTTCCTGGGCTCCATCATCACTGAGGAACTCAAGTGGGAGCTGAACCCCTCTAACCCCGGACTCTTTAAGCCAGTTCCCTCTGGCAGGAGGTTGGGGTCCATCAGGACCAAGACCTCCCGCCCTACAAACGTTTTTTTTAGCAATTGGTCACATGAACCAAGTTCATGGTCACATAAACTGCTTTTGATTCTGATTCATCTGTAACAGAAGCCTCAGCCTCACCATTCCTTCTATGTCGTCCCTGATGCCGTCGATGGGGGCGCACTCCGAGGCGTGGCCATAGCAAAAGCAGTTCCCGCGTACCACAAGCTCGTACATGGCGTAGTAGTACTTTTCCTTGATTTCAGCTCTGGGGTCCAGCAGGTTGTCTCCCAGCGTGTGCAGCTTGGTGAAGTTCACTCTCAAGTTAGTGATCTTTAGCTGGTCTGTTGGAGAGAGGACACAAAGAGAACATGTGAGGGGTTCTCTTTGCGTTCTTTTATGATTAATGGTGGGACACAAGTAGGTGAGCTATAGGATCATGGACATCACCTAAAAGAAGTGGGTTAACGAAGCAGACAAATGCAAACCATCGCAATACAAACCCATTTTGCACCAGCAAGAAGTGTTTACAGGCAAAGCATTATGGGTCACAGGATTAGATAGTCAACGTGTGGTAATTTGAACAAGAATTTTTATCAAGAGTACTTGAATGACCTCTAGAATCATTTCCATCATACGAGCAGATCTATAATTGGTATATGTCAAATTTGTTATCTTCTGTTATCTATATCTATTAAAGCAAAAAGATTGATAATTGATGAACATTGATTTGTCTGAATCAGCTGGTACAGTGCGCCTGTAAGCCACACCCTCCTCATCAGCCTAACCCCTCTCACCTGCTAGCTGTGCTGCACCTGCGCACCTCAGTATTTAAACCCTGCTCTTGTTCTTATACCACTACTCACTGTAGTGTATCGGCACAACAGCTGTTTCATCAAAAAATGACGGTGGAATGTGCTGTTGAAAAGGTTCTAGACATCCCGTATCTTTATCTCAAAATATTTGGAAGTAGTTCCTATTAAAGACAAAGATGATGGTGTCTTTCTGTCATACGGTGCTGTTTTGTTTTGGTGATTGTAAATACAAATGTTAATAAATCTTTCTCGTAGAGCATTTAGAAACACTTTTTATGAGATAATGGGGACAAATGATATGGATTTTAAGTTCAAACACATACCACTGTCATCATCCATGATGAATATAATAATTAAGACTATGAAGATGGATAATTTGACAGTAGAGCGGCTGCAGCCTGCGTCCTCTTTACAAGCACACCAAAAAATAATATTTTGTTTGTGTTTCCTGTCATTTTGAAATGCTTCTCAAGTTAAAGCTGTGACGCTTTCATAAGGTGGATGAAATGTTCCACGGGAGGCTTTATTTTCGTCCACGCCGAGTCGGCCCCTGCTGACTCTTATCTGCGGTAATAGAATCCCTCTCTGACAGACGAGCGCTAATCCCTCCAGCTCCACTGCACCAACACTGTCTGCTTCTATCCAGACGGGCACCATTAGCCAGCAGCAGGTCCTGTTTTCAGCGTAACCTGGATGTACAGGCAGCCCTCAACGGGTGGCGTACGGGTTTAAATAGCAAGTTCAAGAAAAGCTTTGATTAAGTTGTTGTAACACAGAGAATCAGTCAGAGGACTTCCTGAGCCTCCTTAATATGTTTCCTTTAAGGCTGTATAGCTAAGGTTGAAGTCAGGGCTATGATTTGACTTAAGGCCCGCCAATAAATAAGAATATAAAACCATGTACAGAGACGTGATACAAAAGTAAATGGGGGGGGGGACCGGGGTCTACATGTGGGCCGGGTTCAGGCAAGATATCTAACAACGAGAAGAACAAGACGACCTCTGCCGCTGTGCAGGAAAGCAAGCTCGGGTTTCTGGGAAAAGCTCTCATGTCCTGCCAGTCCAAGCACGAGGGCCAGGCCAGTGATGCTGTGTGGGCGAGAAACAGCTGCTTTTCCCATAGCGCACGCAGCGGGGCCACGTTTCACGCCCCGGGGAGAGGGGCTGTTACTGTCCATAACCCAGCACAGCTGGATCGGACCCAGCCAAATGTGTCGGCTCGACCTTGATTTGTGGTGACAAATGGGATGACAGCTCGGCGCTTTCTGCAAAAAACATTTCTTAAACACAAGTATTGACAAATCCATCCACTCATTGTGACACGTTCTTAAGGTGCCACCTGTTGATCTGCTTACTACTCAGGCACGTTTCAGCTTTTGCTTCTGATCGTCCTCTTTCTTTCTAAATCGAATAAGAGAACATTGGTGGCAGGAAAGCCTCCAGCTGCTGGCCGGGTTTTTCCCTTGGAGCGTGAACGGTTGACTTACACTGGAGGACCGGCGTTGCTAGGGGACGCGCTTTCTACTTTGGTGCTCCAGCTGGTGGTAGAGCTCCCCTAACTTAACGAGCTTTCAGAATGCAAAGCAACATTAACGCACTGACATGGACACTCATGGAGGGGATTTCCTTTTTGTTAAACATGAGCTTGACTTACTCTGGATGCTCGGGCTGTATGGATCCTCGATCCTGATGGATGGATCCAACACTCTGTAGATGACCTAGACCAGGGCACACATTATTACACACATATTACATATTTGAGGGACTTGTCACAACAATAAAAGGAGCTGCAGCATGAGTCCGAGTCTGACTTTTACTCATTCTGTGAGAAAAGTATTCTTGACCAAAGACGGGAGAAGACGTGAGAATTAATCGCACAGGAACAAAATGTGTTACTTCTAAAAGGCCTGGAAAGTTTAGATCCCAAATATTAAAACCGCTTATTCCACCTAATCTGCAATGACACAACTTCAACAAGTCTGTATTTTATTCACAAAAGTAGAATAGCTCTAATTCTTTATCTCAAACCACGCTCTTCAATCAGTCGCTCACCTCTCCCTCCGTGGACGGTTCGATGTCGGAGTAGCGCGACTCACAGAGGACGTCGTTAATGTTACGTGAAGGACCCTGGGATACTCCGGGGAAGGTAGTGGCGCAGTCGTGGGAAAAGTAGCGGTAGGTCTGCCAGGTGCGACCGAAATCTGCGGAGCGCTCAATCAACATGGCCGCCGGGCGGAAGGTCTGCGAGAGAAGAGCGCCGTCGAGGAAAAATTAAATAAATGAAATAAATGCTCCAAGGTACTACGGTTGCAAAACTCCTTTTTTGAGGGAAAACCCCTCCCACAGCTCTCATCTTACCTTGAAGGTCATGATCAGGTGAGTGAAATGAAACTCTGCTTCCAGATCCAGCTGGACGAAGACGTCCGACTTTCCTGGGAGAAGAAAAGCGACAGAGAGAAGGAGGTTTACAAACTTCTTCCATCACAGCTGGCTGACTGACACTTAGGTTGTATTCATAATTAATCAACCGCTTTCCCTCTCACAGTGAATAATGGCTGGGGGCAGCAAGGGAAGTAGCGCCCGGGCTTCTGGCTCGGGGAATGGCATCTGCAGGGGAAAAGGCAGCCAGTGCTGGCAGGAGAGATGCAGAGAGCATGTCGGAAAGGCCCACGCACAGCCAGGAGGAATTTCACCTTTCCGATACCAATACATGTTCTACATCTCGACACTGAAGATCACTTCACAGCTGCATACTCATGTACTCAACTCAAAATGTACCCGTACTGACATATTGTGACCTCATTTATGTCTTTGTACCCCGTGTGTGTGGCTCTCCCAAGAAATCCAAACTTACGTGTTCATAATGCTAAGTTTGCGGGGCAGGGTTTCAGTTTTTGATGACTTGATTGAGTATTTTTGTGTCTAGAAAAATCTTTGTAGTGAGAACAGAGGTGTCGACACTGCCTTTTTAACACACAACTGGCAGACGATGACAGTGCCCATCCATAGTCAACCTAGGATGAAAAGAAAGAGGAAGAGGAGTGTGACTCAGCTTAAGAGCGGAAAATCCAAAGGGTGAGTAAGTTTGTTGTCAATTTGTAATGGAAACACACTCATACTGCCACAGAATGGCCTCATTTATTCCAATCAATACGTGCACACAACAAGACATCTGTTATCCATATCAACCGTGGACATGCCACAAAGATGCCATGGAAGAGCAGTAGCAACCAGGGGTAAAAATAGCGAGCACACTTCCTGTCCCCCTTCTTCTTCTGTTTCTCCGCTCTATTCTGGGTCTGCCGCTGCTGTCATCAACAGCCCTCCGTTGCGGCGATGCGGATCACACGCATGGAGGAAACAAAGCTCTGCACGGAGCTTCGCAGTCTCCCCCTGAGTGTGGAATACGCCCCCACATTTCGCTGTACATTTCTCCTCTCCCTGTTTCTCCCTCTCTGTCTGTTGAGATGCCAGGGCAAGGCCAACTCTGTTATTGAGCTGTGTGTGTGTGTGCGAGAGAGTGTGAGTGTGAATGACAGGAGCAATACTGCTTTAAAGATGACCCCTAGCTACCAGTTTCTTACTGCAAGTGGTGTCGGCACACTTTTAGCATCTTATTCCATTTCCAGTTCTTCTCCACTTGACAAAATAATCATTGATTTTTCCAAATATCCACTATTTCATTTATTTTAATATGCCTTCATTTTCATTTCACTGCAACATGCTCCGTCTGCACCTGAGTAATGCCTACATGAACTTAATGAGCATCATATTAAATATGTTCATTCAATAATATTTTACTTATACAACTGCCCTTTTCTTGTCAATAACCTCTACAGTATTAGTTAATGGATTATTATCCATTGATATAGCTTCTATTTGCAAGCGAGGGGTCAACAATAACTATCTCCAATCCTCACCATTCTCCGACTGCCACCAGGACTTCTTGCGGTGGGGTTTGAAGGCGGCGATGACGTTCTCTATCCGGTGGTTGATGGTGTTGTACACCGGGTTGTACGGCCGCCTGGAGTCACAGTCAAAACACTTCTTCTCATCCTGCGGGGCGGGACCAGAAAAGTTCAATGACAAGGAGAAACCCAGGGCCATGGACCGGTGTCACACACACACACGCGCGCGCGCGTTGACCTGCAGATGACTGACGATGCAGTAGGGCTCTTTTCTCCTCATCCCGCATGTGGACGAGGCCTTCAGGTTCTTCTCCCGGCCGACCAGCAAGTCCCCCGTTGCTGGGTAACAGCTGCCCTGGGCACAGCCGTGGCTGTGGTCGGGCTCCTGGCCAACAACGGCGGCCAGGACTAGAGGGAGGGAAACAGGACACAGATTACAATTAACAGGAAATAAGAGCCCCCACTCAACAGGCCTGTGTTGGCAAATCAGTACACTTCTATCGGTCGTTGAAAAAAAAGAATATCAACTGCAGAGTCCAGGATGGGAGGCTTTCAATCCTAAATTGTATTTTTAGGTTATCTACTAGTTATAGATTAGCATTAGGGTGGGGAGGGAGGTGTCAAGGGGCTGGAAGACTACAGACTTCCGCATGGTGTAGCTATTCACATCTACTCGATAATCAAAAAAGAATTGCAGAAAGCAGGGAAAGCTGTAGTTTCTGGGGTCATGATGAGGCACATTATGGTAATCCTATTGGTCATAGCTCTTGGGGGGGAAACCACCTTGTGTAGAAGGTCATGAGATACGCAGGGCTCATTGAGCTGGAACCCCCCCCCCCCCCTACCTCCTCCCGTGACTAGACAGCTACTGCTTGATCAAGAGGCGATTCAATGTTGAGACAACATGCAGTGGGAGGGGGATTATCTGCAGGCATCCCTGCAGGTTAACAAGAGGCCCACGGCTACAAGGCCAAATATGAGAACCAGCCGATGCAGGTCGTACAAAGGTCAACTAGGACCAAGACAAAGAGTGAATGTGTCACGGTTTGGGTTTGTTTCGGTTTTATTTAGTAGTTTCCTACCTCTTGTGTCCCTAGGTTAACTTCACTTCCTGCCTTTTCCTGTCATCCATGATTGTTTCCACCTGTGTTCAATCACCTGCACCTCCCCAGTGTATTTAAGCCCTTGTGTCCCTGGTCGCGTCATTGAATGTCGTCGTGAATGCATGTTGCATGAATACCCTGCCTGAGTGGTTTTGGTTTTTCTCCTTGGTGGTTTTGGATATATTTATTATTTAAGTTTCATTTGAACTCTGCATCTGAGTCCTCCTTCCTGCCACGCACCCCGTCGATGTGACAGCATGATCAGTGACTCATAGAGGTCGTCGGTGATACAGCACTGGAGCCTCGGTGGCTCTGAATAGCTGTGCTGTGTGTGGGAGTTCAAATAAACCTTTTATAAACTGTCATGACCACCAGCAGCAGGCGCCACACATTCCACAGCACATCTCTACGTGGCGGGGAAGCTGTGGTCTGTATGGAGAGGGGAGTGGAGAGTAGACCAAGGGGTCAATCTATGGCCCGTCCACAACAGGTGTTTCTAATACTCTCTTTAACACGGACGCCGACTGCAAAGAATGGCAACATGTGACTTGTCTTCAAAACGCTCCTACGCGGGAGGTGCAATTCCACAAGCTTTGGACAGTAGGGTTTAAATACACACTACCCAGCAGGTGAGACCATGAACACGGCCATAGCCAATAAAGTGATGTTCGATTTTAAACACGGCTGTAGGCATTCACACCTGGGAACTACAGCACTAAACACCCAGCATCACTTGAGCCCTTCGGAGCTCTGTGCTACAGCAGCTACAGGGACAGTGAAAACACTTATGATCATGCACTTCATTCGCTTTTCTGGGGAAGACATTATTATTGCATTAAGCAAACTCAATATCCTTTCTCACTTGTAACCTCCTCAGAGAACTTCAGAGAAAGGATGTTCACGTGGTTCACGACCAGCAGGCTTTCCCTGTAACTCTCATTTACTCATATTTGTATCTATTACTGCCTGAGCCTCATCTGAATATTTGAATGACATATTTCATCTAATCTTTAGCATTTAAGTGGAGAGCAGAGTCTTCCTTTTAATCCAAAGACATTTAATCCCGAATTTCTCCCAAAACTGTGACTACCTGTGTGAATCTTATATGAATGGTAGTTATATATATGGGCAGGTATACCTTGTATGTCGTCTGTGTAAGAATGTGTGTGTGTATGTGAATGATGACGCGTAGTGTAGATTAGAATGACTCTGAGTGGAAAAGAAAAGAGATATACAAGTACAGTCCATTTACCATTTTGATTGGGAGTGCTACTTCAGAGGTTAAAGCATGAATAATTAAAGCAACATCTTAGTAGTACTATTCCTCTTCCTCAGTGTTTTTGCATCTAAACTACCCGATGGAATAATCCCTAGAATACTAAAATAATCCATATTTTCAGCTCTAGACACAGGTTGTGATTACAGCCTGACTCTGCTGTAGATAGGAAGCCTGCTGGGAACAGTGCAGAGGAGGATTTCACATGGACACACACACACACACACACACACACACACACACACACACACACACACAGGCTCTGGAGGAAATCTGTGTTTGCCTGGCATCTGGAAAAAGTCTCAGGTTGGTGCCAGCCAAGTGAGCAACCAGCATATTGTAGGTCACAAGGACGGGCCTACGCTACGCCCCCTGCATGCACCTGGCTCCGTCAGACTGACGCTCTAGTTTCCCACTGAATGTCAGCATCGAGTCGGTGCCTGACGGCCTCACAAAAGACGCCTATTAGAGGATTTGTTTAGGTATCAGGTGGTGACCCGAGCGCCTTCCCGTTTATCATCATCATCGAGGATACTGACTGACCTAAAGGCCCGTGGGGGCGAACGAACAGACCTGAGGTCGTTCCCTTATCCTTTGTCTAACTCTTGGGAGCAAGGAAGAGAGAGTGAAAACACAACTGCAGCGGGTCGAACACGTGACGGAGGGACACAGTGCAGAGGCTTTGTGCAGAGAGTACGAGAGCCATCCAGACACAACCTGATATCTATTCTGGAAACTTTTGGCACGCACTTAAAGAACTGTCTGTCTGAGAGAGAGAGAGAGAGAGAGAGAGAGAGAGAGAAAGAGCAGGGGGGCGGAGTGAAGCACACGTCTGATGTATAATCACAGGTTTCCTGTCGTCTTTTATTTTTGTGTTTCCGTCTGTAATAATCTACGCGGCCTTAACAGGACCCAGAGGGACTCCAACAGCTGACGGGGATCAGGCCGCTGCAGCCTTGACGTAAACCAGGGATGGAGTGAGAGATAACTGGATCCATCCCTCGGCAGACAGTCAGTGAGCAAAGATATACTGCTCAGGTTGTCAAACTATATCGAGCTGTAACTCAGCGAAACTGTGTTTTTGAATCCATCATTGTTTCCTTTTGTTACAAGGTGAGGATGAATGAGGGCAATGTTGGCTCCTACTCAACCGTGAGGAAATAGAGAGTCTTGGACAGATGTTGTTTGCCTCTGAAAAGTGAAAGGTTATTATTGTAGCTCTGAGCGGTTGTTGAGGAGACGTCAGTTTCTTCCATTCTTTGTCCCTCGGTAGCCATAAATGGAGAAGCAGGGAGGAATGCAGGCCGACAGCTGAGAGAAGACGAGGGTTCTGTGCTGGTGCGGCTGCTGGTGTGTGTGTGTGTGGGGGGGGGGGGATCTCAGCTCATGTTCAACCAGGCATTAGCCTGCAGCAGGCCATACTCTGCACCATATTGTGCCACATTCGGCTTGTTTGGCCAGATGCAGCAACGCACTGGGTGAGATTTTAGTCGGATTTTAGCATGTTCATGGAATCTGACTGTAAGCCAACAGGTTTTTCCCACAAAGCAATGCTTTAACTGTGAGAGGCAGAGATACAGAGCTGGAGCAGTCTGCAGGGCATCCAGGCCTCAGTGCCACGAATGAACTACAACCCCCGCCCCTGCCTCGCCAGGTGAGCTCTGATTTTTTTCCTGGCTTTCATGCCTTCCTTTGATTTCCTCTCTCCCCTCGACCAGTCAGTAGACAGTGCACGAGTGGCCTCGAGGGACCTACACAAAGCTCTTTAAAGGTTCCACTGTTGCCATCATGTGACAAGTCCCTGTCTTCTAATATACGACGTATATTACTACGTGATGCACCGAAAGAAAACTTTGATGGGATCATAGAGGATTTTTATTTCCAAAAAGAACCAGTTTCGTTTTGATTTGCACGTTTGTTATATCTTGTTAATCTTCCGACAGGTTATTCATGTTTTTTTTTTTTTTTACAAATGGGTGTAGAAACATAATCAAGTGCAGACACCAAGAACAAAAAGTCGCAGGTGGCATGAACCAATCTCAGAACGGCATGTAGCGGCATGGACCCGCCTCCTTACCATTTGCATATCCCATGTAAATGACTATGTTTAAGACCATGGGTCTTTATTGATGACTTAAGTTAAGTAATTTATCTTTTTGTTCGGCAATTTCCTTCGTGGCTAAATGCAAGGCTTTACAAATAAAGATAAAGGGATTCTGTATTTGCTCATATAGCCAGAAAATTTGTGTTTTGGATACGACTCGTACTACTACATTTTCCAACATGGCTCGAGGCTTCAGTGGCAAAACATAGTTGTTAAAGATATTCATTTTCATGGGATTCACATATGGATGAGGAGGCAGGTCCATGCCGCTATATGCCGTTTTGAGATCTGAACATGCCACCTGCCACTTGTTGATCTTGGCATCACTCATGCTTCTATACCAGGCCAACTTGCTTTCTCTTAGCTAACCACCAGGAGGCCACACCTCTAGGTACAAGAAGAAGTCGGATTACATAGAGGTCTATAAGAAAATGGCTCTACTCTCAATTAATACCCCTCAACCCCTTCTAAACAGATTAAAAAGCTAGAGTTTCAAGCCCTCTTCAATAGATGTCAATGTTCATTTGGTAAATGGTGGTCCATTTAGAGCGTCGGGGGCAGGTTTACCTTGTAATTGACAGGTCGCTACTCACTGAATGTTTTGATTACGTTTGTGTTGATCCCACATTATGCTGCGGCCTTCCAATTCTCAATGTGGCATCAATGTGACAAATTCCACTGGGACCGGGTGGGGAGACACAGTTTGCTGTCACATCTACCAACGTACACAATGAAGGAAACCAAGAAGCACAAACAATAAAGCACACACGGGCGCTGTGCTTACACACACACACACACACACACATTTTGTCTGACAGGATGGGGGTTCAAAGTTGAAAAGAGGATTAAAATGACAGCAGGGTCAGAGCTAATATCAGTCGGCCTGTGGCGGTGCACATGGTTTGAAGACAGGCAATGAGCTGCATACCTCACCACGGGTCTGTCTAACACTCAGCGCCAGGCAGCTACTTTAAAACTCGGGTCAATAGACTTTTCCACTCCCTTGAGCTAATTAGTTTACATTCTCCCCTCTGCGTCTCTGTGCGCTCTTTGCTCTTCACTTAGCTGATAGATGGTCGACTCCCACGGCCGAGCATCCAGCTGTTCTCCTCCCTCCTCGCCTCTTTATTATTCTCCCATCTCTCTTCTCTGATTACTGCCCATGCCAACTCCCCCCTCTCTGCCCTGCTGTTCACCTTCCTTCCAGTGCACAGGGCCATGCTTATGAAAAAACAAATTGCTGAACTTCATGTGTTATTTAATACAATGATGCCCACAATAGTGTGTGGAAGGTGGGGAAAAGGCTCCAGACTTACAGCTGGATGGGAACAACGTAAAAAAAACAATTACAAACAATTACACATTGTTAATTGGGAGATGACTAAACTCATTTCAGAGAGAGGTTTTATTCCTGGTGTGCTGGCCCGAACCACTGGTGGCTTGGTTAGAAGTTCAAAATGTGTACCGAAAACACAGAGGTTCTGTCACTGTTTCTTTTATCAACTGATAACTTGAAAAAAGGCAAAAATAGACTACGTCATTTCTTTCTAAGAACCTGATCAGACATATGACCCGTTTCAAAACACAGCAACCTGTCAAAGAAATCTCACCTCTGCGCTATAATCTACCCTCTGGCTGCATGCAACGTCTGAAATGATTCTATAGATAACTTGCTCCTGTTTCCAGTCGATCGTGTTCTGACATGAGCTTTGAATCGTCCCCAGCTGTTCTGTCACTGACTGCCTGTCTGTCTGGGCTTCATAGAGTGTGACCAGACGCTGACCATCACACAGCTGCTTAGATTAACAAGCCCCGGCACTGAAAGACAGCTGCTCCCACTGGAGGAAACAGTCCCATTCCGGAGACGTCTGGATCCCTCCATGTTGGACGGGAAACAGGGACTATCATCAGCAACAGGTGGACAGTGCAGAGAGAGAGAGAGAGGGAGGGGCTGGATGGAAACTCTGAACGCACGCCAAGCCCATCCACCGCCCGTCCCTTGTTCCCACGTGGTTGCATTTACTGCTGAATTACCATCATTCTGATAGACATCAATGTGAAACTGTGTGACCCTGGGGAAATGTCCAATTAGTGTCAGAGAGGCGCGCGTTTGTATGCTCATGCACAAGTTTGGGGAAAGCGGTGCAGGAGTGCGCAGCAGCACACAGAACCGGACCTGACCCAAACCAACGTATCGTCCTCAGCCACTGGCCACCGGAGATGGAAGCCCACACAGGGCCAGCAGCGGTCGCTGCAGGTTGGGTTGGTGATGGGTGAGATGTGTATGTGTGTGTGTGTTTGTGAGCAAAGTGCTCCTTGTAGGTGCTAATCACTACTTCTGATGAAGGAAGTCTGGCTCCACTTAAACCAATAGCACACAAGTCTTTAGTGTGTGTGTTGTAGACCTGTTGGGGTCTTATGCTAATCTGGCTAATGACCGGGTGCCTGGGTTTTCTCCAAATAAGTGCACTTTTGGTTCTTCAGCACGCCCTCATGTTAACCTATGAGCAGAACAGCCGGGTCATTTCCTGTATGGGAGACAGGAGGGGTGACCTTGGCGTGGCCAAAGGCGAAGGCCGCATACTCTGGGTGTAATTTAGCACACACGGGGGAGAGCTGCATGTGTGTGAAGTTATTTTTTTTATTTGAACCGACGATGACCCTTTGTGAGGAGCCCGGGGAAAAGAGAGTGGGAGAAAACTACTCTGCTTCAAGATCTCTCCTGCTTCTCTTCATGTTCAGTATGTGAGGAGCTGTGGGTGACATGAATATTTATGCTGCTTAATTCAAACCATGATGTGACCATTATTTCCCCACCTGCCAGTGGTCTGTGACCCTCTGGCTTCCTGTATGTGTTTCTTTCTCTCTTCTCAGGTAAAAAGTCATTCCCATGTCACCATCACTCAAATACAGGAGACCTGGGGAACAGCTGGCCTTTGTGTACAAGGTAGTACTAGCCTATTGTGTTTATGTGTATGTGTGTGTGTGTGTGTAATTACAGGGCTACGTGACACCCTAACACATTGTGGCTAGAGGCATCTTCTTCATCTTCCACGACAACACACGGGATATAACACTGACACTAACAATCACATTAACCGGGTACGACCTCTATTATCTTCCCCTTTTGTCTCGGTCTTCCTTTCTCTCCGCCTGCCTTCTATCCATCCATCCATCCATCCATCCATCTTTCCTTCCTTCCTTCATTCCTTTCTTCCTCCCTTCCTCCCTTCCTTCCTCCCTTCCCTCCTGACGTGCTGCAGTAACACACTGTGGTTGCTGCTATTAGATAATTAGAAGGGTCTGAGAGTGTGTTCTATCAAGCTGCACAACACCACCTGTTACTAGATGTGGCAATAAAAGAATCACACAAAAGATGTCCGAGGTAAAGAGTGTGCACACGTTACACGTTACATGGAGACCATTCTATCTGTATTCCATCAAGCCACTGTCTCTCAAACAGGAACAAACTCTGGACAATGCAAACATTTCTTTCTGAATTCTTCAAATTGAACATTAAAATACATTGTGGCAGATGTAAAGGCACCAGGTGTGACAGACAAAGCGCAGCTAAATGGAACTCAGCCAATCACGTTTCTCTGTTTTGAGCTGTGTTTTATCTGTGGACATGAGGACATAGCTAATGCAAACTTTACTTTTAACAGACTGTGCAGCCAGAAGACAAGCTGCTGTCAGTGCTGGCTCCTGGTGGTGTACACGCCTGTTCCTCTCCCCACTGGAAACACATGGCCATCTCCGTTTCCTACTCCTCCTCCCCATGCCCCTTCAACCTCCCCCTCAAGTCTTCCTCCTCCTCCTCTTATCATCCACAAAAAGAAACCTAACTCACCGTCCTTTCATAGTCACAAACCTGTTCCCCCTCCACGCTCTCCCCCACCCATTCCCCCCGTGCCTAAAGTCTTTCTTTCCCTCTTTGTCGTGATTCTTTCAGCCCCCCCCCCCCTCCAATTTTTCAGCCCCTCTCCCTCTCTGTCTCTAGTGCTGGTGTTTTGTAGGCTTTACCGCACCATTGTTCTGGCCTCTGCACATTTCCGGAGGCTGGCGCTTTACAAAGGCTTCAGGAACACTCTCCCACTCCCACTGCTGCGTAATGCCAGGCCTCACCTGCCCACACACAGACCCCCCCCCCACACACACACACACACACATCTGAAGAGTACCTAAACTTAAACCCATTCCTTCAGACTTAAACCTCTAAGAATTACAGAGGATTTAGCTTCATCCTCTTTCATGTTGATTTCCCCTTCCTTCCCAATTGCTTCCGTCATCCCTGCCTCCCTCCCTACTTCCAAAATAATGATGACTTCCTCCCTCCCTCAGTTGAACTACATCCCTTCATGAAAAATGATTTGCGTAATAACACTCAAAAGTGTTTATGGGAAAGCTACAAGAAAACAGCATAGTGTCCTTGTCCCCGATGCATTTGCTAAAAAATAAAATCTGCTCAAGATACTGTTTGGAGATGCGCGCACACACACACACACACACACGCACGCACACAACCAGCTTTCTACAGGTCCTCCCCCCCAGAAGAAGAATACAAATAGAAAGGAGAAAGGGAAAGAGAAGACAGCGGGCTCTTTTGTCCCTTGTCCCTTGAGTCCTTTTACTCTCTCTAATACACACACACACATACAAACCAATTAACCCCGTCTCTGCCCTGGGGGGTTTTGGACGTGACCCTTGACCTTGGAGCATGTCGTCAGAGGCGACAGGAGTCTGAATGGACAGCTCCCTGTCTCTATAATCACAGTGAGTGAGGTTTATAGGCGCACACACACACACACACACACACTTTGCAGCCTAAAACACATCCCCATCCTTCAATTCCTGGGAGATTTTTTCTCTAATATTCTCTGAGCCAACCCGGTCTCTCTCTCTCAGTCTGTAACTGCTTTTATTTACTTCCTCTGCAGACACACTTCAATCTGTCCACACAGCTCAGCGGTCGTGTTTGGTAAATACTCATCTTAGAGATGAATGGGCTTCTGATTCCAAGATGAAAAGCAGATCCCGCGACATGGTTCTCTTATTAGTCCTCTCAGCCCTGCTTACTTCAAACCGAGTGCTGCGCAAATACCCATTTAAAATCCCCCCTTCATGTCCTAACTTTGACAGAAAAAGCAGTTCATGTGGGAGTATCACTGGAGGCAAAAGCAGCAGTTTTTCAAAGGCTTTTGAGTGTGTACATGTTCGACAATGTCTTTCATCTGGATCTATGGAGGAAAGCGTTGCTAAAAACAGTGGGAAAGCTGTTGCAAAGGGCAGCACTTGTGCTCACTGATAGTGTGACATGAGGGGAGACCCCAGGTGGCAACAGCAGGCACTAATAGACTTTAACAGGAGCAATGAGCCCATTGTCTTCGGCCGTAGGGAACAAAGCCTTGGGAGGCTTTTTATTGATGCTCATTACTCAGATAAATCTTGAGCTAACTGTTAGTATTGAGCACAATTTGCTTTGGGGTAGTGCAGGCGTTGACACAGCTTTTTAGACCTTTCCCGGTGTCATTTTGTGGCTTTAAATGAGATGAAAACGCCACATACCGATAGTGTTTTGTTTCAATTGGTTCATGACACAGCGTCTCTCTCTCTCTCTCTCTCACACACACACACACACACACACACACGCACACACAGACACAGACACACACGCACCGGCACAAAACGCGCGGCACGCATCCAGAGGGCTCTCAAACAGTGGCGCAGGAGGTAGGTGTGGAGTGGGTGTCTTCTATTTGCGGATTCAGCTGGGCTGTTTTAGGAGGACCATAAACAGAGCGACACCACCCACAGGGCGAGACCGAGACACAGGGACGACCCCAGAGGCCATCAGGGCACCTCGGGGCCCTAAAAAAAGAGACATCAGCTATCTTATCTCTGAGCAGGGGCCGCACGCTTCCCCCAGTCTCACATCCACCACGTTCAGGTTTCTGCTTTTAATCCTGAGATGTTGCTTTTTTCTCGCCAGTACTGTGTTCAGGTGGTTCTGTGTGTCCCAAGAGGATCTGAGACAAATATGTGAAAATCAGTAACGTGACTAAAATAATAATAATATGTGCCTGTTGTGACATGCATGTTATCTTTGTTTCAATGTCTGAAGTCGGTATATTTTAAATGTTTAAAAAAAAACGCCAGGCAATTGCTGCATATTTATTCAAACGGTTGCCAAGGGCAACCTGGCAAACTCCACTGAATAACCCTGCCAACCAAAAGACAACGTAATGAACTTACTCAAATTAACGAGGTGTTCTTTTGGCATCCACTTCGGAATATAACACTTTTTTTCCTTCCTATTAGAAAAGTTAAATATATGGACCAGTTTTGGACAGGACAATGTTGGATTTGATGAAGATTACGCTGGGTGTTAGAGGTGAATAGTTTATTCTGTCCCCTGAGCCACATCACATCACACATGTTACTCTCACAGAACCAAAGTAACCTCTTATCCGGGTGTGAAACATCCTTATGCTCTTCAGATCACTGACATGTACTGGAGTGGAATCACCTGAGTGGTTAAACCTGCCCACTGACCTGGACACAGTGTTCAGCTCAGTGAACCACTTGTGAGCATCTGTTAAGATGGAGCGACTTTAAATGGTAACTCACCGCAGAAGAGCGTCAGCAGCGGCGCGTGCATCTCTCCACACGGGACACCTCTCAGAGCCGGAAGAAAACAAACTGCACAGAGAAGATAAATACATTGATGAAGAAGAAAAAATGTTCTTTGCTATCGCAGAAGAAAGTCTTGAAATGACATTTGGTTGTGACTTGTCTGCTGAAGAGTCCACACTGTTTATAGTCCGGTCCTCTGCTACAGATTCATTACATCGACCACACACTCTCTTCTTAAAGCTAGACGTGTCCAGCTCACCCGCGTGTCGTTCGAATGACCTCCTCCGTAGGCAGCTACCCTCACTCTGCTGTTCCAGAGGTTTGCGCCCGGTTCGGGTCCGGTCTCAGGTTCCTCTGTCGGTCCACTTGCTGCGGAGTAGCCGGACGGATGCGAGGCTGAGGCAGAGCTGAGGAGACATCGGCTGTGTGCTGGAAACCCCGGGCTGGACCTCAGAGCTGGAGGGGGAGGAGTGCGCGAGCTGGACGTCAATTCGAATCCCGCGAATTAGAGCCGGATGATGCTAATATCGCTGTAGAATCTGTAGGTTTTTTTTTGGTTGTTGTTGTGGCTTGTTTGCCTATCCACACAGATATAATACTAGTACTACTAATAATAATAATAACGAGCCTCTAGTATTTGCTGCACAAGTGCAATCCAATCAATATGTCTGGATTAACCCGATGAAAACTCCTGTTGGGTAAAAATCAAGTCATTAGGTGTGAGCACAAAGACAATGGAATGTCAGTAGCAGAAGTGATGTAACATTCATATTTATGAAGTAGATCAATTGTTCCACCTTTTGGTGGAGCTTGATTATTTTTAGGGGCCAAATGGTTCATTTTGTTTGTTTTCGACGAACCACAACCGACTACCTTGAGGACACTTTAGTGAGTTGCACCTTCGACAGAGACCAGAGGGAAGTGTCCAGTATCTACAACTTGTATTTTTCTTTGAATCATTCATGAGTCTTTCAAATAAAAAGTTGTTATATGGACAATGTACAATAGAATGCTTTGTATTCCATCTCTTTATTGATATTTTGTCAAATTAAACAAATATAAAAATGCGAGAAGCTGATTCCTATACATGTTTTCCCGCGAGCCCATCAGTGTCTGCGAGCAGAAAGGAATGCGCGCTCCCCGCCGCATGGATTAGATTCCCTTTGATTGCGAGTAGCTCGTGGCCGCGCACAGACCACCACGCTTTAATTGTGAAACTCTTACCATTAATGGTGGTCCTGTTCTATTCGGTGTTCTTATGAGCTCCCGCAGTCATGAAGCTGTTGTCATTAGCGTCATTGGTTTACACCTGCGCTGATCAAAGGGCCCGTGTTGATGGGCGGGAAGGTGGCAGGCCAGGGCAGCGGCGCCCCCTCCCGGCAGAGAACGGAAGTGACGCACTAACAAATGAGTGGCAGATTGGGAACTCGTAACGTGCGCACACGTTATCACACAAAACAAGACACGTGATGTCTTTACATAAAAGTTATCACCTTTATTTGTCTCCATCGGCGCAGCTTGGAATTAATTATTTTGCTTTAAGAATAATATGCATTTATAATTATAAGGAGTTTCTTTTGTAATAAAAAAACACACATTTCAACTTTCCCAAATGTCTCCCAATAGGAACGTTATATTAAAAATACCATACAAATGTGTTCAAGTTACAGCAAAAACACACAATCATTAAAGCACCTTTGGTCAAAATAAACACGTTTATTATAACATTCTGATATATTTCTTCAGTTTATTATTCATTATATCAGTTATGGTGGACTATGTAAATACTCTCATTCTGTTGTTGTAATAGCTTAAGTAGACAAAGTCACATGGGACAGTGTTGACAGTCAAAACGTGGTGCAGTTCATGGACAGAGGAAGGCCTTTCTGTGACGGATAGAGCATTAGAGCAGCATTTTCTTCTAATGGGTGATGTAGTTTTCACTGCCCCGGTCAAGAGGCTCCTCTCTGGACTACGGCAGCAAATGGTGAAGCAGGGAACCTTTCCGATCCTCAATCACAGTTGCTGTACTTCTGCACTTGAGCCCGGATCTCGTCCCGCACCACAGTGGCGTTGTCCTTCAGCTGGTCCAGCTCCATGCGCTGCTTCTCCATCCGCTCCTCGTTACTCTTGAACTTCTTCTCCAATTCTGCAAACGCACAGAGAGGGAGACAGTGGTCAGCGAGTATCGGCGGGGAACGTCAAGTACCTTGAGCTTTTCGGAAAATGAGTGTGAAAGCATTTCTTTGTGAGAATGCAAACGCATTAAGCTGCAGATTGCTGTGAGCATAGATACAGCGCCAACAAAACACATGATGCAAAAGCTGCCTCCACAGCACCAGGCTATATTCCCAATAAATGATGATGCTTTCTACAGCAGGGCAGTGTCACAGGTTGTTTCCTGTTTCCTTATCAACCAATTTGCAACGATGAGTCCAGAACGTGGCTCAAGCGGCTTTGTGTACTCACTCCCGAGTTGTTCTATCCCTTGGCTGGCTTTGCTTAAGAGGTCTTCTGCCTCCTTCTTGATGTCCTTGACCTTGCTGTTGATGCTGTTTAAACCCCCAGACTCCCCACCCAGAGAGTCCACCTTCATCTGCAGCTCCCGGTACCGTTCCTCCGTGTCGTTCAGGCTCTGTGAGAGACGCCATGAATAATCATTGATGCATTGGTACAACAAAGCAGGACTTTTTTGTTTTCCTTCAACAAAAGAACAACATGCTCACCTGCTCCAGCGAGTACGCTACTCGCGTGGCGTTGCTAGCCAGGTCTTTGGCCTCCTTTGCCATCTGTCGGTTCTGCTCCGTCTTGTTCCGGAGAGCTTCCACCTCCGAGGTCAGGTTGTTTAAACGCATCATGACATCGTTCTGCTTATCCTCCAGCTGCGTCAGCCTCTTATCCACCTAGAGATGGCGAGAGAGGTTGGGGAAATAGATTGGGAAGAGACAAAAGCACTTAAAATACAGAGCCTCAAGCCCAGACGGGGAAGTGGCGGGGGGCCCGGGGGGTGTGAACAAGACAACGAACGCGGGGCCTTACCTCGATCGTGGCGTTCCTGGTGCTGTTCAGATTGTCCTGGGCCTCCGTCAGGACATCTGTCGCTTTCTTGATGGCCTTCTCGGACTCATCCAGCGCCTGCTTGGTACTATTGGCTGCGTCTTTCACGCCTTCTGCTCGGCTCCTGTGGAAACCCACCACAGATCAGACTCACGACAGGAGGTTCATACAGTCCTCAGTAATGAGTATGTTGTAATTGGACGGGGGACGTAACAGTGAACGAAACGATCCTGTCAGACAACAAAGCAAGCAATCTTGAATCAGGATGGTTTATGTCGAATGTCGCCTTAATAATACATTTGAACAAAGCAGCGTTTTTTCTCACTTGGCTTCTTCAGCTTCGGCGAGCAGCTCCTTGGCTTTGCTGATGTGCTGCGCCGTTTGGTTGACGATCCCCTCGACGTCGGTGAGGTTGGAGAGGCTGTCCTTTATCTTCATGACCATTTCATCCAGAGTGGTCTTGTTGGCCGGGAGGGTGATCGCCAACACCTGCAGAGCCACCTTCTCTATGCTCTCTGGATCCGCTCCCTCCTCTGAGAGAGATGAAATGACACATGACACACCGGAAAATCCTTTCTGCCACCGCCAGTTATAACATCCACGTACCCGTCAGGAAGTCTCGGATTTTCTTGATGAAATCCTTGAGCTTCTTGTTGTTGTTCTCAAATTGGTCCTTCTTCTTCTGCGCTTTCTCCAGCGTGTTCATCGCCTTGTTCTTCACATCCTGCGCCAGAGTGGCGATATCCTGGAGCTGCACACGTGGGGGAGGGGGGGGGGACACACCCAGATGTTAACAGAGCGGCTCTATGCTGTACTTTATAGTCTTCCTTCCATTCAGTAAAAGTGACCTTTCTGGCCACGCCCTGCAGCTCCTCGTTGGCAGCGTTCACGCGGTCGGTGGCGTCCCCGGCGAGAGTCAGTGCTCTGACGGAGGTGCTCACAGTCCCGTTGCATTTGTCTCCCCCACACACGTGATTGCCCAGATGGTCGCGGCAACCGGCGCCACCGCACGTGCTGTGTGGGCAACTGCCGTTGACACTGGCATTGCTGTGACCCCCACACACCTGGAGGGAGGGATTGTCACTCATATGTAACTTTTGTCGCCATAGATTTCAGAAATATCAAGTTAATATATCAACAAAAAAAAATATTTCCTGATCATAAATCATGAGGCGTAACAAAAAATGTTTAACAACAGATACCCTAAAGAACTATAATTTTCCTATATACTTAATAATACAATCCTTCTTAAGAATAACAAAGTAGAAAAAGTAGAGAAGGGAGGAGACCGTCGGCGCGTCCTACCTTATGGCTGAGGTGATGGACCTTCTTATCCAGGTCCATGGCCTTCTGCTGCAGCTCGCTAAGCGATTTGTTCTGAGCAGCCAGAGCCCGCAGGAAGTTGTCTCTGGTGGCGTTCAGCAGGTCCTCGGTGACGGCGCGGCTTCTTTTCGACTGTCCCACGGGGCTAAGAGGACCCGACACTGAAGCGTTGCATTTGTCCTCTGCCGTCAGTGACTCCTCGTAGTACTGCTTCACTTTCTCAAACTGATCTGTCAGGAAGCAGGGACGGGTGCACTTTAATGGAGAATATCTAAGCTTTCACATTGTTTCACAGATTTTCAATGGCGTTCTTTAAATTTCCAGGTGCAACTTTTTGTCTTCTTTATGTTTGTAGTAGTGATGTTTTCACGGAAGGGAGAGAAAAAAATGTTAATTATTTTTCCGTTGTGTGTGTGTGACTTAAGATCAGGTGACTGTTGTAATATTTAATTTGGCCACACGAGGCTGTCGTGCACCATGATCACATTTAACAAAAAAAAGCTGCCAAAAGCTTTTCTTTGAAACAATCTTCAAAATGACACCGTTAGTTGAACCAGGAGCTGAAACGCAGAGGTTCGGTTGGCTTAACCCTTGTGGGCGCTTGGAACCATGTTGGATATATTGATTCCATTGAATTTTATAAAAATACATTACATTCAACCTGGATGAATTTATGACATTGTAACTTGTTATGGTTGTGACGTGATCAAGCCATGATTGTGATGTTTCTAAACACAATAACATTTGTTTTAGAGGAATCAAAAAGCTGTTTCGTTCCAGGAGTTTCCATAGATTTGTGTCAGCTTAGCTTTTGCTTTGTTTACACACACACATATCTGATATTTTGTAAAGCTTCATTCTCTAGAGGGCGTTTGGTACCTGCGAACCCTGAGGCGAGGTAGTCATCCAGCACGCGCTGTTTGTGAGCCACAGATGCGTTGACGTCCCTCAGCTCTCGCTCCAGGTGGCTCAGTGTGCGTCTCAGTTCACTTTCTTCTTCTGCGGTTGAATTGATCTCTCGGGCGACGCCCATCAGACGCCCGTCGGTCAGGGCGATCTCAGCCCTGGAAGGCGCACAGAGCAGGACATTCTGTTTAATACCCACAAATCATCCCGACCCTCCTCAAGGAACATTCGACCCTGTGTGACATCACCTGAGGTCATCGATGCTCTGTCCGATCAGCTGGTGGATCCTGTCGCTGTCCTCAGAGCTGATGAGGTCCTGCACTTCCAGCAGCTTCATTTCCAGCTCTCTGATCCGCGTGTCCCCGATTTCCGGCATGACCCCGCTCTCCAGGATCTTCTGCGCCGTGTACTGGATGTGTTCCAGGTCCCGTTTAATCTGGCACACTGCATCGTCCCAAAGCTGGAAGCACGGGTGACACTGGACACAGCTGGGGAAGTCGCCGGTGAAGCCGCGAGCGCATTCGTCGCAGCGTTGGCCCGCCGCGCCCTCCCTGCACTCGCACGCCCCCGTTAAGCGGTCGCACTGTGCCATCTCCGAGCCCAGTGGGTGGCAGTTACACTCTGAGTGGGAGGGAAGGAAGACAGAGCATGGAGAAGCTAAATGGTCAGAAGGTCCAATGAATCTATTCTATCATTTATGGGGTAAATGGAATGAAGACTTAAGTTGCTACCACTGGCGGGCCGGCCTTTTCTGCCATGGCCTTATGTGCCGCCTCACTGTAACCTTAACACAAGATAAAAGGGGACTCCAACGTGGGCTGGCATGGGTGAGAGGTACACAGCAAAAGCCTTAGAGTTCATTTTCCGGTGTTAGGCAAAAGTGTTGAAGTGCAGAGTTGAAATCACACTGCAAAAAGATTCAACTCTTACAGAGTCAATTTTACAGAAAATAGTTGGAGTCATTATCCAGTGTCAAGATCAGATTCATTTGCAACACTTAATAGAGTTAAATTAACTCTTTGATAGATTGAAATGCAACTGTAGAGTGTCACACTTCATGGAATCAGGTTTAACTCCATGTAATATGGCGCATGGATTGGTGACGGTGCGCCAGGAACCACAAGGTTGTTGGTTCTAACCCTGGCTTACCCATGTTCCATGTCAAAGTGTCCCTGAGCAATACACCTAACACTGAATCGATCCCTGGCCTAAAATGTAAACTCCACCTGTTAAAAATGCGACATAAGTTGCTTTTGATAAAAGCATCAGCTAAATGACGTTGTATTCAACAATGAGCAGATTTATTTTGACACTTAAATTGTTAACACTTCGTTGAGTGTTGATTTAACACTGACAAGATTGGGACAATTTAAACACCAGCTTCGAGTTATAATTGAATCTCACAGAGTCCATTTAACTTCACTTGTTAAAATGAATTCCAATAGTGTTCATTTGACTTTGCCCATTTTCCTGTGTAAAATAGGAATTACAGCCAGTAGTTAAAATCGTTGCGATAACGAAGCACTTACCAGTTTAAAAGCCAAATAGCAAGCGGATTTCAAACTCTAAATCAAAAAGCGTTTAAAATACATAGAGATAAAACTCCTGCCGGTTTACCTCTCTCATTACTGCACCACCTTGTGAGTGCTTCCCCACCCACCTGCCACATCAGGCATTTAAAGAGGAGATGCAACGCACCTTCAGATAATTATTAGACGCACCTCAGGACAGCGTCTAATTCAAATACGGCAGGCAACAAATAATAAAAAATGCAAAAATAAACTCCTCAATAAAATCCACAACTCACACAAATAGATTAGATTAAAACGTAAAAATACTAATACAGATAGAATGCAGATACAAAAATCTGATATCCCTGTATAATAAATAAAACAAGGGTGCGTGTATCGGTTACATTATTAAAGTTGAATAACTTAATAATCTCATTATAACGCCCGTTATCTGCCAAGCTGCTTGTTCCTCCCTCACTGAGAGTAAAACGCTCGACAAGATCATGACTGTCCTGATTTTCTATCCTGGCTCCTAAATGATGGAACGAGCTCTCTGATGACATCAGGACCACAGAGAGCCTTCACATTTTCCGCCACAAACGAAAGACTCACCTTGACTAAAAATACTAACAAATTGTTGCACTTTTATTGTACTTATAATGGCTCTTATCTATAACAAGTTATAAATCTGCTTATTTGATGAAATTGCACTTTCTTGTTCTACTGAGTTTGTATCCCTGTGATTGAAATTAACTTATTGTAAGTCACTTTGGACATTAAATGTGTTCTGTGTAAACACAATATTGTCCCCATGTACTGTGATATGCAAAGCTACCTAGAGGACCTCACGCCTCAAAGGCTGAATCTGATTGGATGAAAAGTACTCTTTATAACAAGCTGCAGGCAGGAAGCAGAGCACTAGAGGAAGAAAGGAGCGTTGCAATGAGAAAATAAGCTAAATAGGGAAAATAATTATAATACATGTATTGCATTTATTTAAAGAAATTGACTGATAAAATAGCTACAGTTCTGAATAGAACAATTTGACCCATAAGTAAAGTACAGCGAGCCAATGTCCTGGTCACAAGTGGTAATTATTCACTAGTGTTGTCACGAGAGGAGCTACCATGACACTGCTCCCGCGGGTCTCCCCAGTGGAACTGCTCACACTCGGTGCACTGTCTACCTCCAAAGCCTGTCTGACAGTGGCAGTGTCCTGTGAACTGTGGAAGACAGGCCGGGAACAATTAAAAAAGACATACAAAAAACATCAGGAAATGAGAATATAACAAAGTGGCATCCCTTTCGGGCCTTTCGGAGAACTCGCCATGTTGCAGCTACTCCCCACGGCGTGTTGAAGGTCGCAGCCACAGGGCTCACAGCCTCGGTCCTGGCCGTAGTTCCAGTGGTTCACAGCACACTCGTCGCAGTTGTGGCCAGACACGTTTTCCCTGCAAGTGCAGGCTCCGGTCTGCCGGTCACAGTGACACTGTCCGTCGCTGCAGGCGGACCCGACGGTGCCGGCAGTCACACAGGTACAGCCTAGAGGAACACAGTTTGTCACAAATGGCACACTGTTTAGTTCTTTCTGATCTGGCCTGCGTGTTTCAGGACCCCTCCTGTCGTTTGAGTGGCCAGCCACTAGGACCACACATTCAGCCCGTTAGAGATCTGCTTCTCCTTGACAGGAAAGCAGGCGCAGCAGCAGGGGGCAGCAAAAAGCAGCCTTAAAATAATTGTTCGATCCGATTGGCCAGGTGTGTGGAAAAATGTGTGGGTGTGTGTAAACAAGAGGGTAATGGTAACATCACTCACGTCTGCAGTCGTGGCTCAGAGCGTTGCCATAGTAACCGTGTTGACAATGGTCACAGGACGGACCAGCGGTGTGGTACTGGCACTTGAGGCATTGGCCGGTCCTGCGGTCACATGACTCAGGATCCTGGGTGTCGATGTTCCCGTTGCAGTTGCACGGGAGGCACTGCCCACCAGGTTGATCTGGGTTACCATAGTGACCAGGGGCACACTGGTCACAGCGAGGCCCTAGGGGAGAAAAGGGCTCATCAGCATGCGTTAAGAATGCTTTTCACTGATGTGAGAAGAGTAAGTGTTTAATATTTCATTGCAGTTTCCACCATTTTCCATCAGTGAAGGTCAGGTGACCTACAGAGGAGTTCTAGCTTACCAGTGTAGCCTTGTCTGCAGTTGCAGATGATCTGGTTGGAGGTGTGGTCAGCTTGACAGGAATCCGCGTTGAAGTGGTCCGAGCCGGGGTTACCGGGACAGGGGCAGGGTCGACAGTGCTCGCCTGAACCCAGCACCGGGTTCCCGAAGAACCCATCCACACAACTGTGATGGATATGAGAGGCATTCATCGTCAGTCTGAAACCCAGCGAGGGGCGGAGTCAAGTCAAGACGGACACGGAGCGACCCCTACCGTTCACACAAGTGTCCCGCTGTGTAGTCCCTGCAGTCCCTGCACTCCCCGGTGCGGGGGTCACAGATGTCCGCGTGGCCGTTACACTGGCAGGGGCCGCAGCTGGGGAAGCCCCACTGGCCTGGCTGGCAGTCGGAGCACTGGCGCCCAGTGGCTCCCGGCCGGCACTGGCACTGGCCTGAAGCCGGGTCACACTGGCGGCTCGATGAGCCCTCGGAGTGGCAGTCACAGGCTGAACAGTAGGAGGCATGTCAAGAGTTTATTCAGTGTTTCTTCCATTGCTGGGAATCAGCAAGAGAGAATATAGTGAACTGGGTCAAGGAGGAGTTTCTCTTTGCGGACGGACATGAACCCTGTCAACGTGGCCCCTACACCACGGAGCTGGTTTTTGGATAAATGGCGTAGGTCATGTGACAGACTTTGCTGAGCAGAGGGCAGACTCACCAGTGCATCCCTTCACTCCGAAGCCGTAGGTTCCCGGGGCACACTGGTCACAGCGGCGACCCATCACGTTGGCCTTACAGCGACACTGACCTCCCACCTTATCACACTCGCCGCTGATGGAGCCCTGAGGGTCACACTGACAGGCTGCACGCCGCGGATCAAACAACCGAGAGAGAGAGAGAGAACATCGTTGTGATTTTGACATTGTCAGTGGGTTCGAACGCATCAATGATTGTGTTTCTACTCACGCAGAGCGCCGTCGTGAATGATGGAGGAAATACTGCAGATGAGTTTGGAGCACATCTCCGCCAGGACGGGCATCGGTGTGATCATGAAGGAATCCAGACACATGTATCGAATCATCTCCTCCCGCCGCTGCTCCGCCTCCGGATCAGGACCTTGGAGACCGGGGAGCTCGGTGTATTTGGGGATCAGAACCAGCTATTAAAGAGGGGGGAAAGGAGGAAAGGCAAAAACTCTAGTTATAGGATATCACTTTTATAGAAATGTGATTCATATTGACGGGAAATTATGGTAAATGAAATCTACAAATACATTCCGTTAATGTATTTAAAAGTGTTGTAACATTTGCATTACCTCACCACTAGGGGGGAACCTGGTGGTGTGCAGCATTTATAAAGATATACAGTTTGGCTCTGCAGCTCTTCTATTAGTGACGGCTCTATAGATAAAAGGTGAGTCAGTGCTCCAAAGACTTGGTGATGTCAGAAAGACTAATGCTATCCCTTTACTTAAGTGAGTCATCTGAAACTACACTGTATCAAGTAAAAGGCCTGCTAAATTGAACGAATAGTACTAGAAGTAAAAGTACACAATGCACAGGAATCCTCCTGTGTTATGATATTATACAGTTCACCACATCATGTATAGATTAAGACTCATACATTTATGTAAAAGCAGGATAAAGCTGCTGTAGTTGGTTGTACTGTTTTTGTTGTATTTCATGAGACTGCAACTAAAGATTCTGTTTATTATAGATTCATCTGATGATCATATTGTCCAGGGAGCAAAGGGAAACCCTTTAACAGTACAAGGTCCTACACAATTAAAACACAATCAAAACACAAAACCAAATACCTTATATAGTTACAACAGAAGCAAATGAAGAATTACTTAAAATTAGTTAATAAATTATTTTTTTTCTTCAATAATTGACAAGCCAACTCAGGTGGGAATTCTGTAGGTTAAGCTCTCTCTGTATGTTTCGTATGCATTAAGAATAACTTAAGTAATTAGTGACATATTGTAGTAGAAAAAATAAAGTACAGGTGCCTCTTATTTGTACTTCAGTGTAGTTCTCTAGTAAATGCACTTAGTTACATTCCAGGACTCCAGCAGCCTTGCAGGCGGACCTGGAGGTGGAGGATGAGCACGGCAGGCTGACAGTTAGCTCACCGAGTCGATGAGGATGAAGGCGGTGAGGTGTCTGTGTGAGACGCCGTGGCGCTGGAACCGGATCGCAACCACGTAGCGATTACTGGGCTCGAAACAGAACGGCCCGGGCATCTGGATGTATCTGGATGAACAGGAAAACACTTCAATGCGTACATCAGCACTCGTCCTGGTCAAAGTACAGGGTAATCACTGGGCTTATGAAGGCAAGACGACTGGATATTGTGCGCTAGTGTGGGTCATGGCAGCATTTATTGAGTTTTGGTTGATACAAAAGTATCACAAACAAACAAAGAAATGCAATTAAAATGAAGCAAATACAGAGGCAAAAATCCTATCTGAAATATTTAATATGTTTGGTAAGAGAACCACAATAAACTTACACATTACATTCATAAGTGGACTTTTAACTTGGCGTCTGTTGAGGGTTGGTGATGGTTTCCTGTCTACCCTCTACCTGCGTCTGGCTCCGCCCCCTCTGTCTGGTTTTTGGGCTCACTTGGCTAATTCGCTTTGGCTGATGGACCAACCAAAGAAGAGGACGGAAGGCCCGCCACGGTCCGCTGAGACAGCATCCGGGACGGATCTGACCTCTTAGTTCCAGATCAGTTCAGCCTCTGAAATGCTGTTTTCGTTCTGGATCCTTATTTTTGCTTCCTCAATTGCCACACTTTAGAGAATAGTTAACACTTAATCGGATCTGTAGTAATCTGTCTGATGTGTTGACTATTTCAGCAGGGCATTAAGCTTTTCACATCAAAAGATCGACGTGGCGTAAATAAGGCCCAGTCAAGATTTTGGGCTTTTAATGGTCTTACTGTTCAAGGTGGGACATTTCCATGGTAATTAAGAGGGATTTATGAGGTATCTTAAATTCAATTCTGGTTCAGTGTTAATCTCATAAAGGATTTATTTCTGTAAAATTCTGTAAACCCAGACCAGGTGCTTGAGGTTGTATATACGGCCGTCTCTGACAGGTCTCATTGTTCTCCGCTGTAATCTTTCAGGAAACCCAGGCGCCTCCTTCCCTTCATTATCGCTGTCGTACATTCTTACACAGGCTTTCTGGTATGTTTGCCCTCCCATCGCTGCATCAATAGGAACAAATACAAATACAGGCCCGACTCGAACGAGCCACGGCACGTTCAAGTGACAACAATAGCATGATGCAATTCTTCCTGAGTAATGAAACAACGCTAACTCTATCAACGCCTGGGCTGCTTCCCCAAACCCTTCTTCCATCTCGCTCACACACACACACACACACACACACACACTAGTTTATGTAGGGGTTTTGATACCTGTTTTGGTGAGGCAGAGTCACTGTGTAGAGCTGTTCAGTCGGTAGAAGGTTCCCACACCGGAGACTGGACGGCAGCTGTACAGATGTAATGCTCACTATGGCCTCCCAGTCCTCTGTGGACTACACACAAACAGACACACACACACACACACAGGGCTTAGTTCAAGTTACTGTTTTAGGAGAATAGAGATGTTAATGAAGCTTGCAGGTCGGGGTGATGCCCACATGCTCACACACCTCCGGCTCGTAGCGGATCATGATGTCGTACTCCATGGCGTAGGGGATGTTGTCGATGGTCAGCACCAGGCCGGCACCGTCTTTGACGCGGGCGAATCCAGGTCCGGTCCACGTCACCATGTGGCTGGGGATGTGCTCTCTGTGAACGCTCCTCACATCCGGCTAAGAGAGAAAGAATTAGTTCCTTTAGCCAGCAGACTTTCTACTGCAAATAGAAGTTCAATCCTACTGTAGAATTATTAAGTTTTGTTTGAACAAGACATTACTTATTTCTCAACCTGAACCTCCAATAAAAAAAAGAGTTTGTGTAACTAGGTTAAGAAACTATATTCTGATTCACACGTGACTATTTTACTATCAAATTCCACTCTCACAGCTTTGATTTGTAGCAACAATACCGACGTATAAGTATGACTAGTTGACATATTTAGTTACAGTAACTTCAAAAACTTTTATCAACTTACACTTCTGCACATTCTTTACAACCCGTTGTAATGACCTCTTTGGTCAATCCATGAAAGGAATCATCTCCTACCGTCTGTTGAAGCTGGCGGATCCGTCTCAGTGCTGCCCGATGCTGCTGCGAGTTAGAGATGCGATGGTGACGGCGGTGCCTCCTCAGCTGGTTGCTCAGGTGCTGAACACAGTCAGTCTCCGCCTGAGGACGCACTTTACCCTGAGAGGAGAGGAGAAGGTGTGAGAGGAGAGGATGGGAGAAGAGATGAAACAAGAGGAGAGGAGGATGGGCGAGATCAAACAGTTGAGATACAGTTGAATAGTACACACGAGGATAGAAAAGCAGACGTCAAGGGAGAGGATAGGAGAGGAGATGAGAGGGGGGAGGAAGAAGGAGATGACATTAGTGGCGAGGGGACGAGGTGAAGAGTCAACAGGAGAGGATAGGAGAGGAGAGGAGACGACAGGAGAAGAGAATAGAGGCCACGGAGAGGAGAGGAAACAAGAGTATAAGAGATGACAAGATAGTAAAGGAGAGGATAGGGGAGGAGACGAAACAACAGGAGAGGAGACGAAACAAGGGAAGAGGAGACGACCCTTTCAACAGCATCACTTGTTCGTCCTGCCCAGCATTCTCATTCTGCAAAGCGAAAAACAACACAGCGCACAACGAGCCGCCCTGTTTAAAACTCTCCGGAGCGTGACGGCGGGCAACAAAGACGGCGAGGCTGAAAGTGTGTTCCTCTGCGTGTGTGTCGTGCTCGTTAGCGAGTGTGCGCTGCGCGGCAGTAACGAGTTTGGACAGTTTGGTGTCTGTGCCACCGTCTGGTGTTTTTTATGGTTCACTTCAGCCATGGAGCTTGAATTCTGCACAGAAACAGAAAGGATTTGAGGATTCGTCCTGGTACGAGTCAGCTAAACACTCAACAGCCTGCCATGTCAAACACTCCCAGCGCCTTTTCCTTCTCATGACATCCTGAAGTTGCCTGTTTTCCTCCCACATTCCTGCAGCCTGAACAATGTAAGTGCAAGTGGACAGTCTGAGCTCGCCCGAATGACTGAATGGGGAAGAGGGGGAACGGGGGGGGGTTTGGAGGGTTATCCATAAGAGTGGGGTGGTCGAGGAGTGATCCTGGGATGGAGGGGGGGGGGGGGCAGGGAAGAGACTTCAGTGTTATATCCATTCTGTGGTTAAACTTTGAACTAACTGCTGTAAAAGCTTGTGTGAACTGAAAATATCTTGAATCTGTTGATGGTTGCAAAAAATAAAACAATTTAGCAAAAATGAACGGGTGGATACCTAAGGATTGGATTGAGTTAGACACCAGAGTGGAGCTTATCTACATTTTTTTGGATGCATTTGTTTGTAATGCTAATAGGCTGCTCAGTGGCGCGCTCACCGGCAGAGCGGGGTCACCAGGGGAGTGTCCGGTGGCGTCTTCCGCCTCGTATTTGTAATAGTCCAGCGGTGCGCAGAAATACCCAGGCTGGACCTCTGAGCACTGTCGGCCAATCAGATGCCTTCTGCAGTCACACTGGCCGTTCTCCATTATGCACCTGGAGTGACAGACGGAGCACATTTTACAACACGTCTCCCTACTCAAAAGCATTTAGAGGTATAGATTTAAAAAAGGTCCATACCTGTTGTTGACGGCTCCACCGAAGTCGCAGTCACATGGTCTGCAGCCAGCCAGGTCATTACTCAGCCCCCAGTATTCAGGCTACATGGAGGGAAATAAATGTTACACTCACAGACTGTCTGCATTGCACAGATAAAATAGTTGTTACATTGTAATTTGCTCCTTTATCAAGGCCACCAAATATTTATATGCAACCCTTGGCTGATGAAGAGAAAACATCCCCCTTTAAAACTGAGCATTGGCTTTGTAGAGCTATGTGATATGAGCAATTTTCCTCTTTTAATAGAATCGCAATGCTGATGAAATATATATTGAGGTATTGTGATTATTTAATTATCTTGTCTAAATAGGGAATAACTTACTCAGACAAATTTCTCAGAAAATCTAATCCATGTCCATTGAATCTTGATTTGGTTCCTCTTTATTTCATTTGTGTGCATGCAAGTCAGTGTGATCAGTGTACAGCTGGTAACATTGATTTTTGCTTAGTTCTTAACTAACTGAGAAAATATGCTTTACTATGGGATTATCATATATGGACTATTTATTTATTGAACTACCAGAACGCATGCTATGCTTTAACAGCCTCCCTCTGTCAAGTCTGGTGACAATTGGGAAAGCAAATTAACATCAACTTGTATTATCTTTTGGTCTGAGAGTAGCTATTGCTAGATTGCTATAAGCAGAACAGTCACTTACCAGACACTGGTTGCAGTAGCGACCGGTGACATATCTTTTGCAGGAGCAGTCTCCACTGATCTGGTCGCATGGAGCCCCCATCATGATGATGCCGCGAGGGTTACAGTTGCAGGCTGATGAGACACACATACCGAAATATATTAGGAAGTGGCTAACGTGCTACTTCCAGATCGTGCTGCAGATCATGTGGTTTAGTTGTCAGCGTTCCAGTGGCAGATGAACACACGGGGACGTACGCTGACAGCCCAGCGGGTCGTTCTGGCTCAGTCCGTAATAACCCTCCTTGCAGTCGTCGCAGCGCTCTCCTTTGACGTGGGCTTTGCAGCGACACTGGCCAGCGATCATCCCCATGTCCAGGTCGGTGTGACTGTCACACACTCCTCCTTCCAGGGATCCGACGGGGTCACAGTCACAGGCTGGAGGTCATTGGTCACGGGGAGTTAAGAGGGGGAAAAAAGGACATATGTGTCAACGGAAAACTTTCAGGAGACAGAGGAGAAGATCTGTAAACTCTAAAACTAAATATAATAGAATGAGGGTGAATCTCCCAATCTTCCAATGGGGGTCATTGGAAACACACCTGTTGGAGATCTGCACTTAACTGGCTGCACCTTTAGGTCTGGTTGAGGTATTTTTATTCATTTTACAATGCTGAAGCGGTGGGAACTCAACTCACTGGCTTGCAGATTAGTGACATTTATTGCCAATCTACAGTACGTTCCCATAATGCATATGAAATGTTTTGTTGAGAAGAGCAAGACTCACCAACACAGACTCGTGGGTCTCGGATGTCCCTGATCTGTTCTTGGTAGTAGAAGGGTTTGCAAGTCTCACAGTTGCGTCCCATGGTGTTGTGCTGACAGTCGTCACACACCCCTCCGCTGACGTTGCCCGTGGCCAAATACACCGCCATGTCGAAGTGGCACTGGGACGAGTGGCCGTTACAGTTACACTCTGCAAACACAAATGAACAAATAAAGCTTTCTCCACACACACAGTCGTTTTTTCTGAAGGGGGGAATAGATATACATTATGATTAAGATGAATTACAGCAGTAACTTTTCCAATGTCCGGAGGATTATTAATAATAACAAACAAAAGTATTTAAAGAATCTCAAATCGCAACTTTTAGAGCTTACTATGTTGAATACAAGAGAATGTGTGTGTGTGGAAATAATCTTTGCAGCAAGTAACAGGCGACAATAATCTTCGTATGCTTTTCTGAGTTCATGCTCACATCATGATGTTTGGGAGGGCATGTGGGTGAGTGTGTGTGTATGTTCCCACCTCTGCAGGTGTGCGGATTCTCCACCTCCGCTGGGCTCCACGGCAGGTCGTGGTGGAAACGCTGGCAGCGCTCACAGTTCAGGCCCTCTGTATTATGTTTGCACACACAGCGACCGTGAATCTGGCCAATCACATGCAGAAAGAATTGATGGCACAGAGGGTAACGAGGGCACCGTCAAAAATAATTGCATGGAAAAATTAGACAAGCAAAAGTTTTTTGCTTTTTGCAACTTAACTTCTTGCAAAAAAAAGAGAACAACTCTTGTGGTGAGGGCGCTAGCTCACCATGCCGTTCTCCCGGATGTCCACCCCCGGCACCGGGGCGCACTCCGAGGCGTGTCCGTAGCAGAAGCAGCTCCCTCGCACCACCAGCTCGTAGATGGCGTAGTAGTATTTCTGCAGGACGTCGAAGCGTCGGTCCAGCAGGTCGTCTCCCAGGGTGTTCAGCTTGGTGAAGTTGATCCGCAGGTTAGTGATGCGCAAAAGTTCTGTAAAGGAGAAAGATGGTTTGATTATGGTTGATTAGTGTAATTGACCCATTTTGTGACACAGGAGGGATTTCATTGTTAAACATTTTACTGCATACTTTGTGTCACTTCATCATGAAACACTTTTGTGTGCTGCTAATAACAGTGAGTTTCAAATCTCCACTGGCCTTGAATGTCCAAGCTGTAGGGGTCTTTCACATGAATGGCAGGGTCCAAAACCTTATAAATGACCTTGAATACAGAAGAGAATTTCACAATTATTTGGAGTGAAATGAACAGATATGCAATGGCAATGGCAAGAAATGAGGTCTATCGCCTTCAAGTAATACATTTATGTGGTTGTGAGTCACATCCCCATGAACACTGCTTTCAACTGTTATTTTAGGTACCTATTTACACTTGCATGTGCGCTTCATCTATTTTTCTAGTCAGACAGTCATCTTCTTAAAATTGAAGGGAAGATTCTCCACCATTTATGTGGATGTCCCATCAGTAAGAGACCGTTTTCTGACACACAACGTTTGGGCCTGTGTGTCACATACAGGCTTGGGGAAGTGACAAAGAGTTTTAATGAGATCGCATTTCTATAAACAGTAAAACTTGTCAGTCCGCCTGGCCTCTACCATCAGTGCTACCAGCCCCTCCTCTACTTCTTACCTCTCCCTTAGTGGAGGGTTCGATGTCGGAGTAGCGCTCCTCGCAGATTATGTCGTTGATGTGGTGCAGTCCGTTGGCGGAGATGCCAGGAAAGGTCTTGGTGCAGTTCGAGGCAAAGTAGCGGTACGGGCGCCACGTGCGACCAAAATCAGCCGAGCGCTCGATGATCATGGCTGCAGGTCGGAACGTCTGCATGGCGGAGGAGAGAAATCAGGCCTGATTCGCTTCATCAGCACACGGTGCTTATATTACATGGACTTTAGTTAGAAAAATCTTTGGCATCTGCGATCAGACAACAGCACTTTGTCAGACTTTCACTTCGGCTTTTCCTGATTCCTGATGATTTACTGGCAGCAGGACAACAAAGAGTCAAAGAAGTGTTCATACCTTGAACTTCATGATGAGATGAGTGAAGTGGAATTCAGCCTCCAGGTTCAGTCGGATGCTGACGCTCTCCTGTCCTGTGGAGGAAACGGCCGTCACTCAATGGCGTAACCACGCCAACCATCGCTCTTTGTATTTCTGTCTCCAATGGCATCCCCTGACTCATTTGTTATGATATTGACTTAATTAGGTTGCTGAATCCTTGTCAATGGTCTTTAACATCACGATTTGATCGCCACAACATAAAAAGACAAACATGTATATGTTGTACTGAGCAAATACAGGTGCACACACACACACACACACCGTTGACAGACTGCCACCAGGTGTCTCCATGTGTGTCCATGAGGTAGATCACGTTTTCGATGCGATGGCTGTTTCTGTGGTGTGGGGGGTTGTAGCGATGCTGGGAGTTACACTCGAAGCACTTGTCCGACCCCTGTCCAGGCAGAAAACACACATTTACTATTAAAAACAGAAGTTTCCAAACATGCTGATGGCGAAGCCTTTGATTTGACATTTTAGTTTACACAGTGTGTGTATGAGTTCTGTCTCGTACACGTGATAACGAGGATCGTAAACTGGAGCAGCAAATGAGGAAAAGTGGTTTAAAGAATTCCGGCCCTCAGGACAAATGTACAGTGTCAGTCAAGCCGCTGTGATTAAATGATTTCCTCAGACCGGGGATTTCATCCGGTAAGCCGAAAAAATGCCGTGAATGTGTTCCTATGTTCGAATGGGACTAAAAAGCCAGGAAGCAAAGAGTAAAATAAGAGGAGGGAGGAAAAAGGGAACATAAGCGGAAGACGGACAGGTAAGTGAGCATGAAGATAAAGGGTGAAAAGAGTTGAGCTGCTCAGTGAGGCTGCACTGCTAGCATTGGCTGGGGAAGTGACGATGTCAACAAGCTTGTGATTAGCAGCTGCATCGTTTAACACGTCAAGCATGCTAACATGTGCTTCTTAGCACTAAGCAGCTGTGGACCTGCGACTGAAAGTGTTCTCAGAACGAACCCGATGACGATAGCATAGTGCATGCCATCAGGTAACCCGGGTGTCTACAGACCAACATGACTGCAGCTCAGGGAATATGAGAGAGCTCACAACAAATTGAACTCAGCTTGAGAACTTTGAAGGGGCAGACTCGTGCCTTTGGGATTGCACGCTTAAATCTGATACGGCTCTTACAGGTCTGTGCTTGTGCAATCTCAAATGCACACAAATTTCGCTTTGCGCTCCCTCAGGTTTTCGGTCGCCAACATAATCTGAGATAGAGAGAGAGAGAGGTTGTGTTACAGGAATGGATGGGCAAGATGAAGGCACAAATGAAGCAAGTATGCCCTCAGCACTGAGGAGGCAGAGGAAGAGCTTGAAAGGCAGGGGGCATGAGAAAGATACAAGAATTTGGGGGACTCGGGCAAGAGCTTGAATATCGAGAGGTGTTTTCGAAAGAGAGGAACGGGTGGTTAGGGAAAGGAAAGGGCAGGTGAGAGAGAAGTGGGTACGAAGCGGAGAGGGGTGTCCAAAGGGCAAAGAAGGGGGGCGGCAGAGGGCGAGGGAGATGCTGAGAGAGGGCCAAGGGGGGGGTTGGATTTGAGAGAGCGCCATAGCGAGAGGAGGGAACAGGGGCCTGGGGGGGGGGGTGCAGAGGGCCTCAAACAGGCAGATGAGGGTAAATTGGCACAGAGAAACAGTGGATTCCAGTGCAGCAGCTCTTAATTAGGTTGTTGTCAAGGGCGATTAAGCCACTAACAGCAACACGGCTGTTAAAGAGACTCGGCCGGGAACTGAAAATAAATGCTCAAAGTGTGCTACTAGTGGGGTTTGTGTGTGTGTGTCTTGTTCATGAGTAGGTATGTGTGTGCGTTTTTTTCACGCATGCTTGCCTTCTTCACGTACACCCCTAATCCCGGCATGAATCTGTCCCATCCCTCATCCCAGAGCCCGGCTGCTGAAAGGAAGGACATTCCTTTCTAAACAGTAGCACCCCCCCACTGTAATGTGCCATCATCGACGAGCCTTCATGTCACAGGCATATTACAGCATACAGCATACCGTAGCTACAAGTCATTTACAGGGTGAACAAGATTTCATTTTCTTAGTTCTGTATCGCATATGTAGTTACATGCAAATACAAGTTATAGTTTTGAAGCTAATCCTGATCAATTTGGGGTCTTATATCTTAAGACCCATTTTTAAATGATTTGGTAATGTTTTTGTTATATTTCTATGCACAGCAGTTCCACACCGACATGAATATGTTTCATTTTATCTTCCTCATGGATAGGGCTAGGGCTTAACAACTTTTGTTAAGAGAGTTCAAAAGTCAAATGTACAGTACACACCAGAATGGTTGAAGGAGACCGTAGTCTCCATTTCAGTTGGTGTTTGGTACAAGCTTTAGGGGGCTTTGAGACCCTCACACTGAGCTCTTATTTATCTCACATTAGTCAAGCCTGGTCAGCTCAGCTGAGGCTTTCTGCTCCAACAATGCACTTGTGTAAGTCTGATGTTGATTTTAAAACACTTCTTTGTCACGCTGGTATGCCCAACCTCCCTCACTCAGTTTGCTTTTCACCTCAGTTACAACTCTCCCGGCCTGTAGTACATAATACATACATTTTTTACCAAATTTCCCATGACCCTGCTTTCTTTTCCTCTACCGTCTTCTTACCATAACAGTTTTAGTTTGACTCAACGAGCAGGGTGTAAGGTCAAAACCGGGATCCCTTCAAAGGTCTTTGACACAATTGATTCAGGTGCAGCTCCCAAAATGCACTGCGTCTCCTGGGTGTCAAATGGGCATGAAAACTATGCAGCCTAAAAAAGAACCTCAAAACATGATTGATGAGCTCCTGGACGCTGAAATGTTTGGTGTCGCTCCTGACAGACCAGAGGCGGACCTCACCTGAATTTATGTTACAGGTTGTCACCGTATCCTGCCCTGTTCTATAGCAGGGGGCCTCTCAGCAATCAGACAATGTCAATCATGTTCACCTGGAAGTTGATACTGCTGGATACTTCTGCCCCGAGGCAGCGGAGGTGCAGGCACAAACACGTAGATGCATAGAAATCCATGTGGAGAGGAAGGGGGGCGTCAATGTAATTGTCAACGTGTCAGGAGCTGTGTCATGTAGGCACTAAATACTAGAGCTGCATACAGGCGAGGTGAAGAGCAGAATGCTACAGCATTTTGTCTTGCATCATACATGGAGGTATGTGTTGCAGTATCTAGAGCTGGATTTTTTTGGTGTAGTATTATGTGGATTGATATGATATTATTTGTGCTTGAACCCCAACTTCAAAAAAAAGAAAGAAAAAAGTCTCAACACAACTTTCTCTTTTGGTGTTTTTCCATTGACAAAAGTTATGGACAGTACATGTTTCCGTACTAGGTACCTTAAGAGGCCTTCTGCAGGATATCTTGATCCTGCCCCTAGTGCAGCTAAAACTCGCCTGAAGACAGGCAGGGACGTGCAGGAAAAGCATAAAAGCCTATATTTTACGCATGTATACATATTTTACAAATATTACTGGGTACATTCCAAATTTAAAAAATCTAAATTTTGACATTTTTTTTTTGGCGTCAAGGAGATTGATCTAACAACACTTTAAACGTGCCTTTGTTTGTAAGCCTGCAGGTCCAAAAGCATCTTCCTTTGTTTGTTATGTCCGACTGAAACACCTGTTCAAGGTCAGGGCAGTGACTCAGACTGTGTGTGTGTGTGTGTGTGTGTGTGTGTGTGTGTGTGTGTGTGTGTGTGTGTGTGTGTGTGTGTGTGTGTGTGTGTGTGTGTGTGTGTGTGTGTGTGGCTAAGGTGTGTCTAACATGTGACTATACCTGGGCCTGGTATTGAAAGCCTGGATGGCGTTGAGGGGAGACCTTGCTCATAAAATCCTTGCTCCAAACAAACAGACAGATGAACAAAGGAAAATGGAAGAGTGCGGACTGAAGGATGGGGGTGGATGAGTGCATGAGGGAGAGAACAAACACCCCCTCCTTTGCATTAACTACAGGGTGAGGTGTATTCTAAAGGGTGGGTGTGAGAGGGATAGAAACAAACAGGCAAATGATCCAATGTGTTTATCCCACCAATAGCTTAAAATGCCAAACTGTAGAATGAAATACAGGAATCCGAGCACAAAATGTGATGGGACGGCTGGCATAATTAACCCGTCAATGCGTGTGTGTGTTCATGTGCCTCCCGACCTGCAGGTGGCTGACGATGCAGTATCGCTCCGGGCCATTCAGGCCACAAGTAGACGTGGCGGATAGGTTGACAGCTCGTCCGATCAGAAGGTTTCCAGTCGCGGGGTAACAGCTTCCCTCCGTGCAGCCGTGAGGACCTGATGGCAGCTCCTGCCCGATCGCCGCCCTGAGAGCTGGAAGTTAGACGGAAAATGGTAAATGGACTCGTACTTGCAAAGCGCATTTCCAGGGCTTCCGACCACTCGGAACGCTTTCATGCTGCGTATAACTCACTCAATCATACACTGCTGGCATTGTGTGCACCTGCAGCCACAGAATTTAATATACTGGTTTTACCACATTAAAAACAAAATTAAGTAGTGTAACTAAAAGAAACAAATGAACAGGCCCCTGACATCATCAGGGCAGAAATAGATGTGGCATTTTAATGTAATAGCGTCGACATCATTCATGGGTGACCAGTTTGGGATTATTACGCATTATATGCATCATTTCTTTATTCTATCTTCTGGGGCTGGCCCCCGTGCAGGCACAAGCAACTCGTCCATAGCCATCTCTACCGATCCCCACTATGACTCCCCCATCTTGACTCAAACGCCACATCGTTACAGCTTCAATCAACAGTTCTGAGGGGCAAACCAACAAAAGAACCAGTGTGGATAACTATTCTAGCAGAGAAATAGTTCCCTGAAGTTAGCAGCATAGAAAGAGTAAAAGAGTGTAAAGAAAGAGATCCTGTTAGCGCCACAATTGAATAAAATAAGCATGTTAGCAGATTCTGCAAGTATTTGACATTTAAGTACATGAATGTGTGTGTGTGTGTGTGTGTGTGTGTGTGTGTGTGTGTGTGTGTGTGTGTGTGTGTGTGTGTGTGTGTGTGTGTGTGTGTGTGCATGCGTCTGTATGGGCATCACTAGCTGCTGGTCCAACTGTCAAACAAAAGATGTCTCTTCTCTTTTTTTGAGATTATTGTATTTTTGATCCCTGATAAATACAGTAAGAAACAAAATAAATAATAATCACTATTAATTCAACATATTTGCGATGGCTTTCCTAAAAAACAAACTGGAAATCATCGTACTTCTGCTTCCATTGAGCCATTGTGCTGTGACTCACCTCTTAGTCTGTCACAAAGATAATATATAATATACAGATAATAATCATAAAAATGCTCAAAATAATTTCTCAGAAATGTGCTCTACCCAACGGGTGAATTGTCACTTCATAATAAAGGTAGCAGAGGTAAGTTACTGTAAATTAAAAATCACCATTTATTATGAAACAAACATATCTAATTATTGTTGTACATATAGGATACATGTAATCTTGTATCGTCATATATATATGCCAAAAGGATTCTTTTCTGGGAAAAAATCACGAAAATAACGAACGATTATATATCCTTTAATGGGAAGAGTAGTGATTTTGAGATAACGTCTAAGTAAGTATATTTTTATCTAAAGAAATACATACTTCTGTTAATATATATTAAATGTAATCCAATACTTGATGAAAGACTTTACGATTTTCTTTCAAATTCTTTCAAATGTTTTGTATTGTTCCCATATTTGTTTGAATGAATAATACATGGCATATCACCAAAAATCTGAACTGTGAACAATGTATACTGCTAATAGTTCATGCATTTAGTATTTTTGCTGTTTCGGTACTTTTATGTATTTTTTCCCTAAAGTCACATCTCAGCAGTTTGGTAGAAGCCTGTATTTTACACTTGTGTATGTTGAGTTTTATTTTTATTATTGTCATTTATACCCCCAAAACAGAGAAATGCAAAGAAATAATTGTTCCAGTACTTTCTTAGTAGGGCTATTAAGGAGTTAGTCTAAAATCAGTAAACAAAGGCAGGAAACTCGAGCTGATCACAAGTATTAATGAATTGTATGTACGTGTTTTACAGATGTCTATGCCTTCAAACTGCCGGCGAAGTACTTCCTGTAACTATCTTAAGTAAACAAGAGTCACGAGAGGATCGAGCATTTCGAATTTCCACTGATGGAAGTCTCTCTTCAAAGGGTTCTTTAAAAAACATTCTGTTCTGCCTTTGGCAACCCTTAAAGGCTGTGAAATAGGTTCAATTACAGGTAACTACAGTGTCTCCACTCTTTGGCACATATGCTGTCTGCACTTCATAAAGGAGTGTTTGCCACTATGTAACAAGAGCTGATGAACAGGTTAAATGTTCCCTAGAATAAGAGATCAGTTCAAATACTTTGTACAGTAGTTCATTGTGGATGCATCCCTCTTGCATTCCGAATAACTCATCCTTTAAACAACAACATGTAGCAGATAAATGCCAAAGACGTGCTTGAGTTGCCTTTACATGTTTGACCCACTGTCGGAGAAAAGTTGTGCTTTTTTTGAAGTCCTTCACCCATGGCATGCTTTAAACTGTAAGGCTTTGCTTTGGTTGTTTGGAGATTAAGATAAGCTGAAGACCTTGTAGATGTTACCAACTCTAACAGTAAATAGTCTGGAGCAAGGGTTGTACAACATTGTTTTGGCTCCTCTGTGATGGAGGGATTGAACATGATTTTGAATCGCTATCTCTGTATGGGTATATAAGTAGGTCTTTTATATATAAGTATATTTTTTGTATATTTTTGTATATTTATGTATATATATGCATGCCCCTAATATATAGACATTATTGGTGGGCATAAACATAATATTTTTGTACTATGGTATTTTAATAGTCTCTCTTTCTCTCTATATATATGTATTTCTATATTTGTAAATGAATATATGTATGTGTATAAATATATTTATATATATATATTTATTTTTAAAATCTGCAGAATAACCTCCAATAAAAATCAGACTACGGAGAAGCACAAATAGTAGATTGTTTATTGGGAAGAAGATTTTTTATTGCCTGACTTCTCAAAAATGAATTCCCTTAACGGACTAAGAAGAAGCACAGAAACGGAAAAGTTCTGGTCATGTTCTCTCCGACTCAAGCCCTTACCCGTTGTAAAAACCCTCTCTGCATCACTGAGTCTGAACAACAGCCGTGACATCTACAGACCATACACCACGGCCTGTGAAACGTTCATGAAACCATTTGAATGAAAATGAATTCCTATAGCTCCACAGCTCTTGTCACACTAAGACACCAGAGTGATACGGGATGAGATGCTGACAGAGATATCGGAGGGTCTTTCGAGGATGTACAGAAAACACAGAGCAGCGGCATGTCGAGGCACGATGGGTGAGGCATGGACGGTTCGAGATGGAATCACAGGTGTCATATCTGCATTTAAGCAACTATGGGCTGTGGGAGCTCATTTTCATGCTGATTTTCAGGCTTTAACTGTTGCACTTTAGCGCGTTTGGTGGCTACAGCGAAATCAGCAAGCTAGCTTACAGCTAGGGGTGCCATCTGTTCCTTAAAATACGGAAACGTCCTGTATTTGAGAATAAAAACTTGACGCGCTATTTTGTCGGGTTTGTATTTTTAAGATGTATAACTTCAGGGGAGGGGTTCCCAGAAGGAAGAGGACACGGCAAGGTTGCGTCTCAAAGGACTTTATTTAATTTTTTTAATTCTCTCCGGCTCGCTCGTCCGGCGTCCCCTCTCTCCTCCCGGCTCCCCGCTACTGTCTTTAAATAGCCAGGGAGAGAAGCAATTGGTTATTAGATGCAGCTGAGCTGATTACGCCTCCACCTGGCGGCGTTACCTGAGCCGCTCCCCCTCTCTCTCTCCTGCAGCCGAGCCCCGACCACGCCCGCCACCACAGTATTGTATTTTACAAGTTATCTTCAGTGCAGCGTCCCATCCAACTATTCCCAACCATCCTATTCTGCCCCTGATTGAGTAACACTCGCTGCCATTGTTGGTTTGATTGGCCGTCAACCTGCAACAAACCAATCAGAGTCAGAGAAGGGCGGGTCTCTTGGCGGGGTGTCAATTTGAAAGAATCGCGGAGGCAGCTCCAGATACCCCCCCGCGTCATGCCCCTTGTCCGCCTCACCCCGTAGCGTCCCTTATTTCTCTGTATTGAAGGTGGCAACCCTACTTACAGCTATCCAAAAGCTAAAGCTAACACACAGATTAAATGCAGCTGTCTTTGAAAAGCTCTATTGACGAAGCCTCCTTCCCCAATCAGTGATTCAAGTTTGCTTTGGAATAGCATACTGATGAGGTCACATATATCAACAGTAAAAGGTAGGTCAGGATTTCATAGTGTCATACACTGTTTCATGATTGCAAAATGATTATGAAAATACATTTCACGATTATGTACACAACACAGTGCTTGTAAACTTTTGTGTGTACTGACAACATACTTTTTTATACTACAACAAACTACAGTGAATCGTTTCAAGAAAAGTCTGAAATTTTCCTCCAGTCCCTCTGTACACACACACACACACACACACTCTGGCACAATGTCTATGTGTGTATAAATGTCTTGGCTCCAGTTCAAGTAAAAGATTTAGCTGAGGCAGATTTTCTGAATTCCTGTGAGGCTGGATAACACCGTTAGCAATACCACTGATAAAGCAGAAAACAACACCGAACAATCAGCCTGTAATGTTACTCCACCGAGTGGATATTCTATACAGCGAATGAAAGGTTACAGTGAAAATGAAGATACTTATTCACACATGGTGACAGGACAGGTGTGCACATGCGGCGTTGCATATAAATGGGTTTGGAAGATGATCCTTCAGCCTGCAGATGAAGATCAAATACACCTTAACCAAACATAAAACTCAACAGAGCTGCTAACCTGAAAGCCAAGGATGGCAAGGACACCACAGATCCAAGGCTTTGCATGAAAGAGAACGGAAAGAAGAGTATAGTAGGGTAAATAAACGAATGCTCCTCCTATGTAATGTGTTTTTCTGAAAGCTGAACTCAACGCTCAGTGGTCCCACCGCCCTACTCAAAAAGGATAAAAAACACAGAAATCGACAGTTCACTGCAACTGGGTTTCACCTGACCTCACTTTACAGAAATGACATTACACGATGGTTGCACCCACTGGACTATTACCGTTCCCTAGGTGGGAAATATATGTATACATATATACAGCCTGAAGCAGGCGGTCATCCAGACGCACTTCCTGGAGGAGTCTGTAAAATTCAAGCTTTGTGCAGCAACGGATGACGTCATGAAACAAGTGATATTTCTAATGGAACGTGTTCTTCAAGACTAAAATGCTATGGTCAAAGAAAACAACTAATGCATTTCAATTTTAAAAACTCAGTTGTTCCCTCTCTCCACTCTGTGCATCCTCACTTAATATCAGACCAGAGTTACCGCAGAGAGATAGTGAGATAGTGATAGACGCAACATCCAGATGTGTAACGACATCCTCGCGTCACTCTGTCTGGGCACATACCCCTCAGAAGTCATCATTCACCCTCAGTTTTAAATGAATGACTGTGACTTGTGTTTGGAAAATGAGACCACTCATGCATGGAATGCAATTACCGTCAGTAGACTCTTCACAGAGAGATCTCGGTCTACAGGCTTCCTGCAGTGCCATCGTGTAGGGCTTTCCTCTGACATCTGAGACTTGGCCGCGCTGTTGCCCCCCTCTGTGTGGGACATGTGGAAACGTGTCCTTTAACTGGTTTCCACCTGCCCGAACTGACATGGCGAAGGACAAAATGTATACTAGCACGTGTGCTTTGTGCTGCAGTAACAGGCTGATGTCATACAGCATTTTGTCTCTGACTGTGTTTCAGTTTATTTGATGTATTTCTACACTAATGTTTCTAAGTGCACTTAGATGATGTTTCTGCACTTGAAAACCAACAGATGTCCTCGCAGAAATGACAATAAGGCACGACACAGCATTCAGCTCAATAATCTGTCTTTAAACGAGAACTCTGGCTCCGTCTAAGAACATACTGCTCTGAAGAATAAGGGGAAGACGGAGTGCTAAGAGGGCCATGCACACAGGACGTAAATGTCCTTGAGTGCTGCATGAGTCCTGCATGGCGGCTAACTGAGTGGTCAAAGTGTTCTTTATGGGCTATGTACCTTGACTAGGTAGCACTTTAATAGCATTCATGTGATGTTATTTGTTCATTGTTATTATATGGAAAATTCTTCAGGTAGTGGGAGCACATTGTAATATGCTGCCGATTCAAATTTTTCTTTATTCCGCTTTACTCTCTCAGAGAAAGTGTTTTTCACCACCACCACTATAAACCATCGACAATTATCAATGTTATCAATTTAAAATAGTGAGTGCTTCAATCAACTGATTCCTGAAACACACTTTGATCTGATTCTCTAACTCTCTAACCTATGTTGCATTTGACCACATGATGATAATTCTTCACCCTATACTTATCTTTTAAGAGCAGAGTTTGAACACATCACAATCAATTTGATGCAACCCTCGTTAACATCAGCTCTCGAGATGCTTCATTGAGCAGCATTATGGGAATGAATGACAATACAATGATTGTCTGGTTAGGTTAATGGCTCCAATTGTGGCCTGTTGTAGACCTAAAGTTGAAACAAATTGCTCCCTTTATGTCTTCTCCACAAAGACGACAAGTTGTGATCGACTGAGGATGAATGGTAAGATACCAGGGTGGATCTATGAAGCAAACGTCAACAGGAAGAGGTGCTGTAATCTTGTCGCGAGACGACCCGTGCATAAGTGTGCCTTGAGGTGAAGCCATTTGTGCAGGTGTTGTTTGACGCCAGCTGGTTTAGCTGTGTATGATTAGAGTGCAGCGCGTGGCAATGCACCGTACACACACTTGTGAACAAAGCAGATGCACACAGTGTAAATACACCCTGGGGCATCTTCCTGCTGTATACAGCACTGTGGAAGGAATGTAGGGATGGAGAGGAAAATGTTATTCATTAGAGAAAACATTCCAGGTGTCATCGTTGTGGAAGCTTGTGATGCCGACATTTTCCGATGCGCCCTCTTTCTGCTGATGGAAGTGTGCTCAACTGGGGGTGCGCGTGTGTACCTGTGCGCTCTCCATCCTGCAGAGAGCAGGACATTTTTAAACATGAAAAAATAGACTTAATACGGAATCACATGATGCGAGCTCGGAGATCTATGTCTTGTTCAGTCACGGAATGTCAGTTAGATGAAATGTTTTGCGGACGACATTCTCTTTTTTTCTGTTATAGACGTCCTTCCGATTTCCTATTTCCGACCAAAGGGGTAATCCAACATGTCCTTTAGGCACTGACACAGCTCATCTTCAATCCATAGTTAAATATAAGAGACAGACAGCAGTGTAAATTGTTACTACCTGCACCTTAAAGAATTGCCCTTTAATGTTGGTCGGAGCAGGCCCGTGAAAAAATAATCTGCTTGTCCACTGCCTAGGGGTTGTGGCAGGGGAATACATGTTCATTCATTCTTTCAGTTATCCATTCATACATTCTTCCATTCATTCATTAACATAATAGCTAGGGGTTGTCGCAGGGGCAATAAATGTTCATTCATTCTTTCAGTCATGCATTCATTCATTCATTAACATATAGAAGGGCCAAAGCCAACATGAATCTCAGTGGGCAGTTTGCTCCCCCTCACACACGTACAAGTACAGTCTTCTTACAGTTAATAAGTAACACGGGCTGACCCAGAAGCCATTGAGGAGGCGAGTTAGGAAATGGCAGTGCAATACCACAGATCAGTCTCCATTCCACAAGTGTGTAGGCGGAGGAAGTCTCGTAGAAAAGGTTTCAGTTTTGATAGAATCACCATTAATCCTTCTAAGAAACTCAACCACAGAAGCAAAGGTGATCAGGGGACGAGTTCAAACACATTTAACAGTGCACAGTCAAAAACCATCGCTGCAGGGGCCCATTCTGTCTCATTTCCAGCGCTGCTGTCAGTAGTCCATCATTTACTACGCATTCCACAAATAACTCCGATTCTAACAGCATCCAAATCCTGCCAGCGGACCCAATAAACCAGGTTGTCATGACCCTTCCAGGAGCTCTCCCATCATGAGTTGGATGGAGGTAGAATTTCTCAATCTATTATGTACGTCAGGAGAACTAGCCGATGATTGATGACTTCCTTGTGGCTGCTTGAGGATCCTCATCTATATTGCACAACCATGCAATATAAAAATGTGTAATCACTTGTTAGCTCGGTTTCTCAGATTGCTGTGAGAACGTGGGGTTCATATATATATTAATGTTGCATGGTGTACTGGTACTAGAAAGGTACCAGTACCCTTACATTGAAAACAAACTTCATAAAAATCGCATTACAAAGAAGCCGACGCGACAGCACTTAATAGTAGCATCAATGTGACCAAGCGTGTTGTAACCGGCTGCTAAAAACGCTAACGAGACGTCTTGCTAGCGGCTAAACATGTTGAAATTCGCTTACTTTGTTTATGACAAACTAGCAAGTCAACGTGACACGAATAGCTCCACAGCCATTTACCGTCGGCGAGGTTGAAGATGAACCAGCGCTGATGCGTAAGAAATTGGATGTGTGGCGTGAGTGTGTGTGAAAACACGCGGGAAACCGTGAGAGATGGCAGTGCTGTAGATGTGCTGGCTTCACAACAACTTTCCTAACAGTCAAACATCAAGCAAGTGCAACACAAGACAAAGCAAGACATCAAATAAGTTACTGAATAGTCAGCAGAAATATAAACATGCAAAATGACCTACAATTGGGCCTCATGTGGGCCTCATGTGGGCCTATGTGATCGTGAGGTCAGAATGCACACAGAATTGTACCAAATAATACACACTTGATGCAATTTTCACTGTCGTTTTTCAATAAAGGGGAGAAATTGAAATTTAATTATGTGCCCATCTTTAATGTACCCAACCCACATAGCTTTACACCTCAAACACACATCTGTAAAATGATGTAATTGGTACTTATGGAAATAACTATGTAGTCATTTTGTCAGATACGGACAATAGGCCTACATAGCCGTGTATAATCAATGCTATGATTTTTCATTAATATCTTGCTGTGGGCTAATACCAATATGAATGTAATTTGTTAAGTGTTCAAAAAGCTGGGCAGGAACAAGCTGGTAAAAAAGGAACGTTACAGATGTTTTATTTATTACTATATTATATTATATATTATATATTATTAATATTCCAGTATTCCTGGTATTGTATTTGTGGTATTTTGTATTGTAAGTATCGGGTATCATAATATTTTGGCAGGTATAGTATCTAAATCATAATTTTGGTATTGTGACAACCCTAATATATATATATGCATATGTATATATGTATGAAGAAAAAAAATACTAGTAATAAACACATTTTTTCATGAGCTCTATATGATAAAGGGATCAGATGATTATGCTCATATATGTAGCAACACCTGAGTCAAGCTTCTAGCATAGCGTCTAATTATACTCACATACTACAACAATATTTTGCTGTTACTCTGCTGATTATGCTCATGCCAATGTTGTGCAAGAAAATTGTTATTGGAAAGTGTTATTGCGCTCTCATAGAACTGGACATTAAGAATGTGATTTAGAGTTTTAAAACTATGCTCTTCAGGATTAAACCCTGCACAGGTTGGTTACCGTTTAAAAGGTCAAGACAATTATTTATTAACAGAACAGGTTGGGTTGTTAAGAGTCGATTACATACATTTAGTCTATATGTTAGGTCACTACTTTCCCATAGTTCACATATGTCAAACCCGCGGCCCGCGGGCCACATCCGCCCCACCAGCGAACATATTGACTTGAGAACAAGTAATGCAATGCTTAACTGAACCTTATTCATGAGCTCATGATTAGTCAGGAGCATTATTACTTGGGAGCACAACTTGTCTAGACTGCAGATGGGTCTCATGAACAATCTGCTAATGAATAATGACTGGCAGCATGAAAAAGAGGTATCTTGTACTGTGTAATTACTGTGGTTTCCCTCACTTTTATGTAGGACAAAATCCCAACACACTGCTGCTTTAACTCCCTTTTGCTTTCTTCTACTCACCCAGCATGACGAGGCTCAGATGCACGGCCATGGACGGCATCATGATTGCTGGACGCATGGACACTGGATGTCTCTGCCTTGGCTGGAACAAAGAGACACAGATGAATTCAGAGCGTGACGTGGAAATCCATAACAACATCTCATGAAGCTTCATTCAGTAAAACCGCTTTGTTTAAACCTTGGGTCGTTATAGTTGCACAGGTGGCACAGGTTTTATTTGTGTCTTTGTTTGTGGCCGCTAAATGATCAGCAACTGTATGTTGTTCTTTTTTTATTAACTTGCAGTACTCTTACTCGTGTTTGCTTACAATAAATATTTCCAAAGTGCAGTGGTAACGGCTGGTGAGGATCATAGCTCCGGGGTGGTAGTGGAGGTCCGCTGCAGTTCAAGCCTAGAAGCGATCTTAATTACGTTTCCACAATGAAGAGAGAATGAAAATCTCTTGTGTACTTAGGCTCTGCAAACACAGACATCTGCTCGATGAAAAGGACGGAGCGCTGTGTGTCGGCACAGATGGCGGCAGGTGAGAACACGCGTTGTTCGTGCAACGCACCCGACCGACCTCGACCTCTGAGACCAACGGAAGCGGTTGCAGGAGGCGAGAGGACGGGCCAAACAAAAAGACCGCCCGAGTTTGACTGCTTCGTTGTCTGACAAATGTCTTCAATCTGATAGAATTTCTTCAGATTGCTTGACCTCACTCACTAATCCAGGTTGGGGCTCCAAAGCAGGCCTCTGTTGGACAGCAGTGTTCACACCCTGCTTTAGCAATAAGAGGTCAATGAGTCAAAGGCAGAGGAGGGACCAAACAGCGTCTCAGCACTCGGTTCAACGGATTAGCGCGTGTATTCAGTCGCTGACTGCATTCATAACAATAAGGCATTTGTTTCTTTGATAGGCAACAGCCTGAAGACGTTTGTGTCCTGATACAATTTCTACCAATGGTTCTACCTTGCACATGTGAAGTACCGAGCGTTGTTGTTATTATTATTCCTGCATCCCGTAAACAGATCGTGGGTGGATAATAACCCAATTCAGCATTCAGATACTGGTTTTCGTAATGGAACACCTCTGATGGCAACTTCCGGTGTAAAGCAACATTGAGGGGATTGCAATACTTGTTATGTTTTGTGCAACTATTTGGAACGAGCCGTTAATGTATGCTCACTTATTTCTGAGCATGTGATTGTTAATGCTTTCCTATTATCTTGCTTGATGCTGAATAATATGGGGCTGGATAAATGTAAAATCCATTGCTTTCCCAATACACAAAATTAAGTTGTTAATCTACAACTGATGAAATAATGCATAAGTGCTGCGCCTATATTCTCAGACTTTTTAAAATGAGGCAATAAATATTTCTAGAGAGCCAAGGAGAGAGGATGTTAGAGTAAAGGAAGTAGGAGAAGAGAAATGAAAAGAGAAGAAAAGGAGGTGTTGATTTCAGACAACAAGAAAAGAAGAGAACTGACTCGGAAGCTGTTAAGGTCATAACTTATGTTAAAGAATAGTCTTATGCCAAAATCATTAAAAAAAATATTAGATATAGCTATGAAATTAGATCTTTCAATATAGAAACAAACACTGACTTTGAGTTTCCAAATGCTTGCTTGCTCTGATGATTGTGTTGTGTAAGGAGAAGGTTTTGTGAGGTAGAATAGAATACATCCATCTATCCATCCATCACAGTAATAGATGTGTCTGGTAATACAGTGGTTGGAATTAGATTGGTAAACCTACCGTCTTTTAAACTACATCCCCAGTCAAAGTGTGAGTGGAGAGATCTTTGCCACTAATGAGGCTTCACACCGGGAACAAGAATATAACAATCCTATCTTACACTTAATACAATGTTAATGTTGCTCAGAGACAAAAAGATCATAATTTATTATCACCCCAAACTTTTAAAACAATAAGTTGACTGTAAGTAAACAACCGCAACACCATTGTCACATTTTATCTGCTATATAGTTATAAAAGCTTAAAATGTAGCCAAAGGAAACCTATAAAGGTGGTGACAGCACAACGTTACATTTTAATCCAAAATCTTCCACAAAAGAAAATAATAAGTTTTAGGTGAAACTGACACTAAGTAAAGCCATGCAGTAAAAGATTCATATTCATGAGCAGCATTGACAGATTGTAGCCTCATACTCACACAGACACCGTCACCTCGCACTCCTCTGCACTGCGTGGTCACAATCGCTCACTCCGTCTCTGATAGTGTGTGTGCGTAGATTCCCGTATCCCAGTGTGCATGTGCAAAGGCCCTGAAGCCCAAAATGGGTATATTTACGCGTGCATGCACATGTGTGGCATGTATGTGCACCAGAATGTCTAAAACAAACTTGAAAGCGCAACTGACGGCAGCGATGTGAAAACAGAGGGAACACCGGCGGCCAATGGGAACGCTGTGTGTGGGACCCCCCCCTTTCCCTCCGGCTCCCTCCAGCTCGTCACTGGGGCACCGGGGTGAATGGACAGCTATTCTTATTCTAATGCATCCGTCACTCCGTGGCCCACTAGGCTGAAAGAGGGGAACGGTCTCCAAGCTTTTGGAATGCACCACCCCTTTTCTTCTGGACACCGAGGGAGAGTTTAGGGGCGAGATAGGAGGCCAGAGAGAGAAAAAAAGAGAGCGAGAGAGCAGAGAGATGGATAGAAGAGGGAGGAAAAACGTGTTGGGTAGAAGGAATGAGGAAAGAAGGAAACACAGGAAGGGATGGAGAGACGGTAGGGGGCTAGACCTAATGCATCAAAGCTTCACCTCCGTTTTGCACCACCTTGGAGCTTTAATGGACCACTCTGGGAAATGCAGATAGTTGCTTTCTGCAACTCTCAATAGTTGGACTGTGTGTTTGTGTGTTTCGGGCTTTATGGTAGCATGCAGAATGTAAAGATGTAGAGATAAAGTTGATAGAAGCTGACTGGCTCGTCCTCCAGTGTGGTTACAACCTCAAGCCACCAGCAATGCCGTGAAACAACCGTGGAAATACACACCTTTTCAGGAGGGGGAATCACTGAAATGTACCTGTTTCAGTTTTGTGATAAGCTGACAGGAAGTAGTTTCATATTTAGCATATTAGATCACACAGTTCGGTATGGCTATATATAACGAACTCTACGGATTACAGTGGGTGTATTCCCTAAAATGTTGAACTACTGTATATGTGGGGCTTAAATTCAGTGAAGTGGGCTTTCCTGACTTTAAGTTTGGCAAGTGGATTTACTGCTGGTTCTTCTTTGTTACCTCCAGTTAGATTAATAAACAAAAGATGTGACAAATCAACTGGGTTGAGGCATCAGGGCCACGGAGGTCAGCTCTATTCAGACTTTCAAAAGGCTGAAGCAACTGGTGCTATGAGTGGAGAGAAAGAAGGGAGTGGAGAGGGAGGGGGGGGCTGCGTGTTTGTGGAAGATATACGTGCATGTGTGGGTTATGTGCATGCATGTGTGTGATTTCGGCTGGACTAAACTGAAAACTGCAGGGGTGAACAAAGCAGCGTTCACGCTGGTGGCGTGACCTCTGACCCCTGCAAAAGAGGGTTGATGAAGAGGCTGACTTGCTGCGTCACACAGCGGCTGCTGCCTCCTTCAGATATATCTGTATGTAATACCTCATAAAGGCATGCCGGGTTCCACGTTGTTTTAGCAAAGAAAGTACTGTCCAAGTCGAATAGATCAAATGAGAAAAGTCCGATTGCACTATGTTAGCCTGGACAACGCCTTTGACGTACACGCACAAACCCATCGGCCCGACAACGAGATAACTACAGAAAGCTGTGACTTCTGTGCAGCTGTCAGACAAAGCTAAGACATCTCAAGACACTAGTCCAAACAACCCGGGGCTCCCATATCCTTGTGCACAATAACACGATAAGCCCGACTCTGTGTGTGTGTACACATGGCATGACGGGCTTCGGACTGAGCCCCTCCGCACACTGCCAGTAGAGCGCTGCAGGGCCAAGTGGAATCTTCTTCCTCCATCGGATTTTTCATTATTGCAACAAGTTTCGTGGCAAACAAATGATTCCGATGCTTCCATCCACCTCACACACGACACTAGAAAAAAGGGAACTATCGTAAAATAATGGTACGGGAAACACTGACACTGGTCTATCAAGGATTGATAGACTGTACAATAAGAAGATGTGGTCACCCTGATGTCACCCATCTGTTTAAGGCCCGACATCTGCCATTTTGGTGTAGCTAACTTGGCCCCCAATTTGGGTTTTTCTAAACAGAGGTGTGTGATAGCAAAGTGTTAAAGCTGCTTCCTGTTCGTAATGTCAGACTTCTCTGTCTTAAGACCATTTCAATTCACCAGAGATGAGACAAAACAAGATGATTAAAGGTCAGACGTAGTCAGAGGGTTCCTCAAGTCAAGTTGCTTAGCACATCTGTTGATTAGAATGTTTCCTCTTTGACATCAGGAAGGAGATGAATGGGGGAGCAGATCTATGACCATTCTATTGTTAACCAGGTGTCTTTGTGCCAACACCTTCCCAGTATTTCTGTCAATCCCAAGGTAACCCCGCCCCAAAGCATACCATGCTGTAAGGTCTATTTGACTCTAAATCGACATTTACTTCATGCTACATTGAAGAAGACTTGAAACTAGAGATTGAGTCCACAAAATCATGTTTACAATGTTTACTGAGGGAATAATGAGAATCAAGAGAAAAATAGAGTAATTTTCTCATAGACTCTCTGCAACCAGAGGAGTAACCTCCCTGCTTACTGATAGTTCCTGATGTTTACTGATCTCTTCCTCATGAGATACCCTTCTCAGAACCGATGGTTACCACCTGGAACTACACTATTGTGGCTTGACAGTACACATCAAGACAGTGAGAGTGGACTAATCTCTTGAGTTTGTGTTAACTACAAACCTTATTATTTCAGCCATCTTAGCAAAAACCTATTGAGAGAAAAATCATTTACTTGGAGACAACTTCCAGGTTTTAGGACTCATTAGTGCACCTCTCTGTACACTGCAGCTTGAAACTGTGCCGTTTAAGTAGGCCAGGCTTGGAATGGGATCAGATCATTCAGATGAGGTCATGGAGTTTGCTTCCCTCACACAGGCAGGTGACTCACCATTTAGAGCTGCTGCTACCTGCACCACAGTCAGGGAGATATAAATCTGCTAGGGATTTACAGTAGACAACCACACAGATCATTAGTAAAAGAATCAAAGAAACTCACCGACAAAGGGGCCAATAAAGATTCATTTAGTTGGCCTCGAGCAAAGAAGCTTTAAATCCCTTACTCGTTCCATGCAGTACCACTGAAGGATATAACCGAGGGGATCTCAGGTTATCAAATACAACAAGGTTGCTGGTTAGAAAGCAACCTTTGGACGTCACACAAAACAACCTACTGCAGCATTCAACACAGAGAAAGTAGCGCACTGTGGATTGGAGACATTTCAGTTGGAGACAGGACAGTTACACTATCAACTCAAAGCGAGATGACATAAATCAGTGCTGCTTTGTGAGGCTTCATTTTTTAATCTCACTTCCTTCCACACGTCGTCAAGTCTCGGCTGTTGGGATTAATCAGCCTCAAGAGGCTAGATGACAACACGTCTCATTCAGCTACGACTTGTAGCAGTAGCATATGTAAATTGCATTATTCTAGCAGCTGAACTAATTGCAGGTTTGTCGACAAGTTCCCGCCTGTTTTCTTGTGTTCTTGTGCCTTTAAGACACATCGGCAAGCTTTTCTTGCACGAGCTGCCGATGTTCACCTCTTTTATTCGTTTTTCAGAGACATCATTAATCATCAATTATTTTGATACTCTACAGCAGTGATTCTCAACTGGTGGTTCGCGACAGTCAAGCGCGGCAATTATAACGGGAAAAGATAAGACTGGCGCCATAACCATAGTGTCAAACAAGGAAACGGCTTCCCTTCAAACATCGTCCTAATCCACTACATCCATCGTCACATAATCACCCGTGGTGCCAAAGGAAATCTCATAATACTGGCTGGATATTTAACTCATTTCTACCCTCAAAGATAATGATCTATTTCCAGTTTACAGAGAGAGTTAAACCCCTCAGTAGGAGATCCACTTACTTGTGTACACACAAACAATGGATGTCGTGTGTGTGGATCCTTTTTTTTTTTACACAACCCGAGCAGTTTCTGTTGCTGTGTTATTCCCTCCTCTATGCAACCCAACGAAATAGATGATTCTTTAACTCAACGCAGAGGGATACACCCAAGAGAGCGACAAAAAGCTCTTGCGGGGACATGACGAGAGCGCAGCTGGCAAGGAGCATTTAAGGTAATTTCATTCAGCTCAGACACAGCAACCGATCCAATCACCACGTACATGTTGGTACTAGTAACCCAGAGCGCCAGGAGGCGAGAGGTGCAGGTGAGCAAGGCCCTACAGAGATTTGTGGTTCAGTGAGGAGGTCACTAAAGTTGAGATCAGGTTCACCTGAGGCCCCACTCTCTTCAGATGATGAAAGTTTAACAGTGACACTCGTACAAGGTGAATTTGTCACGTAATCGAAAAAGGCAGACAGGGCCGGTCAGTGATCGGAGGGGTTTCCTGCTAATGTTCAGGCGGGACATTTGATCCACTCCTTCTGTAAAGAACACACAAGGAAATTGCATTTCCTGTTATTAATAAAACAATCTGTGGTGTGATTCGCATGCCATTAGTCGTTTCCAGCTTTAAACCCACCCCACTCCTCTGTGTGTGTGTGTGTGTGTGTGTGTGTCTGTGTTAGTGCATGTGTGTGTGTGTGCGCGTGTGTGTGGGGCGGAAAGGGGAAAAGACACACCTAAAGTTTTACGTCCTGAGAGGTAATTGACGATGATTGCAGCTCACTAGACTGGCAGACAAAGAAAAAATACATTTCCTGTTGTGTTGTGATTCACTGCATTTGTCTGGAAGGACATTCTCTACCTGCAGTGCTTTTTTTTCAGTTAAACGAGATATATTTGAGTTTCCTCAACATTTCCAATGCACTGCCTTATTATACGTTTTAAATTATTTACATCCCTGCACTGAAACAAGACAATAGATGGAAAAATAAAAGCAAATAAACATCATCAATTAATAAAGAAATTACTCAATGTTTTTGAGTCATCAATACTATTAACTGTCTGGTCAAGCGACAGAAAAATGTTTTACAATGATGATAACTGACTGTTGTTGTAATATTTATGACAGAAATATCAAATATATAAGCCTTATGAATGGATACTAAAAACTTCAATTAACACTTAATTGTATAAATGAATTAAACAAAAGATAATCTTGCTGTGGATATACTTGTTCTGAGTTAAATAAGCTTGACAATTCCCCAAACATAAACTACAGACAGGAAGAAGAGACAGACATGAAAAAGGGGCGTAGAGGTAATCTGTCCATCTCGTCATTGTGCTACAAACAAGGGGTTGATTTGTATCAGGGGACATGATTAGAAACGCCTCGGTGTGCACAGACCCCGACAGAGGCTCCGATATCAAAGACACACGAAGAGAGAGAGAGAGAGAGAGAGAGAGAGAGAGAGAGAGAGAGACAGACAGACAGACAGACAGACAGACAGACAGACAGACAGAGAGAGTGAGGTGCCAATGGCAGAGACGAATCTTTGGAGAGGCCTCCTGATGTACAGCAGATCCAAGCACAGAGGCACACACACTCCAACGTGGCCCCCACCTGTGGCCCCCTGCTCAGCCCAAATCTCCAGAGACAGAGATCAAAGTTGAAGTTGAGACCAAATGAAAACTACCCTTTTAACCCTTTTAGATCGCATCCCTGGTCGTATTGTGCAACAATTATAAGCTACTACGTGGAACTTTTGTGTGGATTTTGGCGGCCACAGTGGACAAAAGCATTCCTTAAAGTCTTAAACCCAGAAATGAGCATTTGAGTCCCCTTTTTGTTGGGTCTCCTTTTCTTTCCTATCGTTTTTTGAATAGTCTTAGGTTTAAAGCATTCTATTGATTTCAAATTATATCAATGATACCGCACTTTGACATCTGAAAGCTTTTACGCTTTTAAAAAAGAAAAGCTCATAAGTGGCTAAATGAGAATTCAAAATGTCATCACGCCAAATGGTCCACACTCGTCCACTCCTCTCCACACACACCTTCCAAGGCTCACTGGTCTTCTTCAGTCCATTTCAAACAATGCTAATTCATCATACCCATGCCTGAAATGGTTTCTATTAAAGTTACTTTATTGTAGAGTTTTAATGGCCTTTAAATCTCACCACCAACCTCCTGCCAAACAGCTTTTTATTCTGTTTCTATAATGTTTGCAAACGAAAAAAAAGTTCAAGGCCAATATACACAGGCACCACCCACACGGCAGAACTACCAGCCGCAGCGACTCGTAGATCCTCTTAACCTCCCAGGTTAGAGTTGATCTCCGCAGTAGGGCGAGAGGCCAGGTCCTTGAGCTGATTAAAGCAAGACTAAGAGCCATGGGAACATTCACCTCCAAACACACACACATCTAAATACCCTAACGAGTGAATAGAACAAACATAACAATATGACATCCTTGAATTTAGGGGGGAAATGATTGCGTTCAACATTTCTAAGAACAACCTACAAGGGATCGTGAGCCTGTGGGAACGCGTGTTTAACAAACCACAAACCCCTATTGTTCACCTGCACCAGCCAAAACATTTCATAGAAATCCTTTTCGCTGGTGAATCTTAGCTCTGCCCTGCATTAATCTGCTGCAGGATAATCTGGTTGGAATTTGTGCAATAGTGTCAGAATTCTGCCTCCCAGCAATGAGCAACCCACTGGTGTCAGTGGCCGAGCGGGTCCACAAAAAACAACAAACATCTATGAAGTCTCCCACTTTCAGCTCTTGCAACCTCAGTTATAAATAGAGACAACATTTTGGTAATCGACACTTCAAATATGTATGTACATATATTCATACATACATACTGTATATAGAAATCAGTACCAGTCAAAAGTAGACAAAAAAACACTTTCGTATTCAACTAAGAAATTGCCCAGGGTTTCCCCAACCATTTTAATAGGGGGGTGCCCCCCAAGTTGTAAACCTTTTGGAAACACTGGTGGCCCTCCTACTCGCCGCTGCTGCCCGTGACGGCCGGGTATGGGCCTGGCGATCCAGCGCCATCCATTTTCAGGGTGGAATCCGACTTCAATGGCCACTGTCCTGCTGTCTATATCGTCCAACACCTTTTCTGGGGTCTGATGAGCGTTGGCATCGGACACCTTAACCCGGCGTTCCACTGATCCCACAGCTCCAATTCTGCTAACCAAAAGTGTCTCACTAGGCCGCTCGCATTACTCGCCCGGCTCCAAGCCAACAAAGCCGGGCTTCTTACCCATTTAAAGTTTGGGAAAAGGTTCAGATTGTTTCAGCGACAAGGCCTCTAGTTTTATTATCTATCTATCTAGTTTTTATCCATTCAGCTCGGACGACCGTTGCACATCAGGCCTCTACCAGAGTTTCCTTTGACTTCGCTCTGCCCAGACAAAGTTCACCATCTTCCCTGTACCCTCACCCACTAGCGCGCAACTACACTCCCCCCGGTCAGGCCGGTTATTTTGTTGTGTTTATCCGCTACACCTTCAAGAAAGGCCCGCAAAATATTGTCCCCTATCGGTCCCCTGCAAGTATTTAGCCTTAGATGCAGTTTACAAACCCACTTTGGACTGCATTTCCAAAATAAACAACTCGGAGACGACCGGACACAGTCGCGACGGGGCCGTCACCAGCCTCACGCCTTCTGAGGGCTGAGCCTCAAAAACCAGAAGGAATCAGGCCCACAAGCAACACCGCCCAAGCGCTTTTCTGTACGACCACATCCAACTGGCACAGCGTCCATCCCTCTTTGCTTGCCACTACTGCAGGGATCCTTGTCGCAACGGAAGAGCGTCCCACCATAACCCAGGCCAGCCCCCACTTCGGCCCCCGAAGGTTAAGGGGAAAGTCCGCTCAAAGAGGAGGACGTGCCCAACAGGGGCCCCCACACCCCACCGGGCATCCCAAAGTCTGCACTGAAGGGACCCACTGAGCTGACTTTACCTTTCATTTCCTCCAAAACTGTACAGTTCAAAATCATAAAATACAGAATAGAAGAGGAACAACCGTCCAGTGGATTTGGAATATAACCTTTTAAGGATATGCTTTTTAAAAAGTTTAAAACTTGACTTTGCTCAAAATATCCTCAAAAACTGTACAGTAAATGCCATGAAAAAATATATAGAAGAGGTTCTTTTGAACAATAATCCAGTTGAAAAGCCTTTTAAGGATCTGCTTGAAAAGAATTTGTAATAAATAAATAAAAATACAATACAAAAGCAAACAAACAAATGTATATTTGTGTCTATATATATATATATATATATAACTTAGGACAAATTATTGCTTTAATATGGGTCCATCTGCGTGCCTTTCGGGCTGTACAAGCCCCCGTACCGTAACACCGTGAATGGAGGTGCATTTCATTTCAGGCTGCTGCTCGGTGCACATGACCGCAGTGTAACTTATGAGGGGCCGTTCAAGACATTATTCATTCTGGTACTCTCACATACATATATTCTCACTCTCATATACATATATTCTCACTCTCACATACATATATTCTCACTCTCATATACATATATTCTCACTCTCACATACATATATTCTCACTCTCATATACATATATTCTCACTCTCACATACATATATTCTCACTCTCATATACATACATTCTCCTTTCACATACATATATTCTCACTCTCACAAACAAATGTATGTATGTGTAAAGAAAATATATGTCTGTAAGAGAAGAATGTATGTGTGTATGAGGAGAATGTATGTGTGTATGAGGAGAATGTATGTGTGTATGAGGAGAATGTATGTGTGTATGAGGAGTATGTATGTGTGTATGAGGAGAATGTATGTGTGTATGAGCGAAAGTATAGTGGAAACGGAAGGCGTATAGTGGAAACGGAAGGCAGAACATTTCTCGCGCTGTGATTGGCTGTCAACCTACCCTGTGATTGGCTGAGAAACTCGAGGCGGGTCATGTTCAGGTCGCGATCAGCATGGACGGAGATATGACCGCTTTGCAGCAAGCCATTGGAGTTTTGAGAACTATTTTAACATCCTCTGATACAATTTCTTCTATTGAGCAACAAAGGGCATGCTCATCTGCACCTAACGTTGTTCACAGCACGGCAGAAAGTGAAACGAGACAACCAGACCAAACCGGTGTTACGTGCCTAGTGGTTTTTGAAACTACTGGTTTGGCTACGCGTGCGTGTTTGTTTTGCCCCGACAGCGGCAGATGTTGTCTGCCTCGGTCACCTGATCCGTCACACATTCGCAAACATATTGCTGAAAATGTTCAAAATGCATCCCATATCCAATGCAGCGATTACGATTGTATAAGTGAGCACTACATCACTGCCACGTATAAAGAAAGAAATAAAAGAACATACGTTTATTAAAAGATCGCCGCAACCTGGATTCGAACTCATGCAGTCGAGCAAAGCAGCAACACTGTATAAGACGGCGGCGCTACGCCGTCGGCCAACCGAGGTGTAAAGAGCTGCTGCTGATTTCACTACTTGTCATAAAATTCCACATCGTCAGTGGCAAGAAAACCTTTTGGTTCAGGGTGAGCCAAGACAGGTTTTTGGTGGCTCTTATATCGTCCCTTTTACCGTAAAAAAACGATACCAATCACTCTAATTTTTTGTGGTTTTTCCCATAAAATGAAAATACGAAGCGTAGCCGCTAAACCGGAAGTACGTAGATTTTCACAGTAAGAATCGACGCAACCGTCTGTAATGACAGCGGTTACCAGGGTAACGAGAGGAGAAAAGTTCATTAACGGATATAAATAAATAATCCTGGTCCGACGGGATGTATTAGCAGCAGTAGGTGACTACACTCGCTGCTCTTGTCCACGTATTGTTTTTCTTCAGTGAGCAGAGCAGAAACAGTTTAAGGAGATCGCAGAGTAAACGGTCCGCCGCTGGAGCGCATACGTCCCGACGTCAGCGAACCATCAGCGGACCGCCAGCGGCATATTTTACATTGCGCGGTTCTTTTGTTGCCGTCTTGTTGAAAGGTTTTGTAACCAAAGATCACGACGAATAGCACAGCAGCGGCCGGTGTATTCGACATCTTTCTCGTGTGTGGCCGCGCGTGCGCAGCCATCAATATATGTCAATGTACGTGTTACGTAGGCAGGTAACGGAGGGAGCGGTATAGCGAGGTCCTCAGATGTTTCCTAAAATTAAACATTGTTCACGAGTCCCAAAGCTCGAGTCCGAGTCGAGTCTGAAGTCTTTCGAGGACGAGTCTCAAGTCGAGTCGGAAGTCACCGAGTCTGCGACTCGAGTCGCACTCGAGTCCGAGTCTCAAACTCGAGTCCCCATCTCTGAGAGGATGTTAAAATAGTTCTCAAAACTCCAATGGCTTGCTGCAAAGCGGTCTCATCTCCGTCCATGCTGATCGCGACCTGAACATGACCCGCCTCGAGTTTCTCAGCCAATCACAGGGTAGGTTGACAGCCAATCACAGCGCGAGAAATGTTCTGCCTTCCGTTTCCACTATACGCCTTCCGTTTCCACTATACTTTCGCTCATACACACATACATTCTCCTCATACACACATACATACTCCTCATACACACATACATTCTCCTCATACACACATACATTCTCCTCATACACACATACATTCTCCTCATACACACATACATTCTTCTCTTACAGACATATATTTTCTTTACACATACATACATTTGTTTGTGAGAGTGAGAATATATGTATGTGAAAGGAGAATGTATGTATATGAGAGTGAGAATATATGTATGTGAAAGGAGAATGTATGTATATGAGAGTGAGAATATATGTATGTAAAAGGAGAATGTATGTATATAAGAGTGAGAATATATGTATGTGAAAGGAGAATGTATGTATATGAGAGTGAGAATATATGTATGTGAAAGGAGAATGTATGTATATAAGAGTGAGAATATATGTATGTGAGAGTACCAGAATGAATAATGTCTTGAACGGCCCCTCATAGTAACTCGCTAACACTAATGAACCACATGAACATGTTCACGAAAAAGATCAATTAACGTTACTATTGACACATTAACACTTGTACGTCCTAATAGAGATATTACAGTGTGATATGGTTCAAACCGCTCTGCAGGTATCCGGCAGACATTTACTGTACAATAGTGACACTCGCGTTACGAGAAGTCTTCACGGACATGTTAGTAAAGACGGAAGGAGAAGATGGAGCGCTCACCTGCTCGGTAGATTACTGCGACCTCTCTCCCTGCCTCTGTCCCCCGCACACAGGAACTTTCCTCTTTTTTCTCTCTCTCTCTCTCTCTCTCACCCACTCACTCACGCGCGCACCCACCCCCCCCCCCCCCCCCCCACACACACACACACACACTCACCCGCGGGTCGCGCAGAGGCTTCCCCGCCTGCTACAGGTACAGGGTTCAACCCGGTGCGAGGAGGTGGAGCTCCAGGAGCGGGTCGGTCCCCTCTCCGCGGCGGGACCCCACCCATCGCTATCACCGCCGGGTTAAAGATTTACTCTGTGACTCATGATCGTCGAGCTGCTCTGATAATGTTAGAAGAAAGACGTTGTTCAAGGTGGTGAACTTAAACTTGAGCTGCACTTCATGCTGACTTGTGGAAAGGTTTAATGAGGGATCAGCACCAGGATCCTGAACCCAACCAGTGAAATGGAACCCAGCCATCAGTCATTTCTATAGATTCATTTGAAATGATCAATCTGCCTTATCTTTCAAACGATGACAGTAGACATGAATTGACTTGCCTATACTGAATACTGACGTTAACACTGACTACTCGGTGTGCTCACTTTGTGGCCTTGTATGTTAACAGCTTGTGAGGATGTATATAAGGAACATTTGACATTATGAGGAAATGAATTGCTCAAGGCCCCACATAGAGAAAAGCACTGTAATCCAAGATGACATATATCTCTGTAACCTGAACTCAGATGTCTAAAAGTTGTGCCTTGGGCCTCCTGTTTTCTTTCAAACTTGGATCCCTATTTAATTCTTGTTTTTACTCTTCATAGAAGGATTTATAGGCCAAACCGAGGCTCCCGAGAATCCCCTAATTAGTCTATTTGTCTATTTTTTTGGATTCCTCTTTTTCGCGACGTGTTAATGTCAGTGTGGAACTGCCGTGCGTGGAAAAATAACAACAAAAATATTTTAATTTCCTTTCAAAAACATTTTTTTATAATTTCTTTTTAAATGCACATTTTTTTCCAGGGACCTGTTATAATGGTAAAGAAACACTGGAATATATGGTCAAATGTAATGCCGCCCTGTTTCGCTTCACAGGGGGAGGATAGTGAGAGAACTCATCACTGACAGGATTTGTACCATGGAAATTATCAGGAGATGATGACAATCTCCATCGCCAAGCTCATTATATGGTGCCAGCCAAGTGAACTGGAACATATCGCATATCCCCAACCAGCAGCCGCCCTAACACAAAGACAGCCTCCTTTACAAGAGGTCCATGTGTGTGTGTGTGTGTGTGTGTGTGTGTACGTGTGTGTGTACGTGTGCGTGTCAAGGTCTGGCAGTAATCTTTGAGCATGATACCAATGCTAAGATGTTAATGAAATGAGAAAATGTTGTCTGGAGCCAAAAGGGGATCACTAGGGGTTAATAATGTTTTTGCACACAGGGACTGGGTTGAGCCAATGTGAAAAGAGGCAGAATGTGAGGCAGAAAAAGAGAAACAGAGGAGTAGCTCCCAAGCTCACTGTCAGGAGCCGGGGCAGGTTGTGCAAGGTGAAGCCCAGGAATGGTTGGAATCCATAATTATCAACACAATTCTTCTTTAATACAAACATGAAAGTAAACAGCATGTACAGGACGGACCTGCACATCTTCAGGTGAATAGAGGCCTGTTGTCCAGTGGTGTATTCGTGAGCACCAAGGACAGTGATCAGGAAATCCCAAAAATAAGCAATGTTTCAAAGAAAGAAACAAAGAAAGGAGAAAGAGAGGGAGTCGCCAATTGATGGAATGCAATAAAAACCTGTGACAGGACAGCAGAGACCAGGAGAGTTCAGATTGCAAGCGAAGGCTGTAATTTGTTCAGTTCTACTCTTTGGACAGGAAAACACCTGGAGGAGGTGTTCTGCCTGATTGCTACCTATGCTCAGAAAGCGAAAATGAACAACTTCTGTTTTTCATTCTGCGGGTGTGTGCAAGTTTGTGTGCACATGCTCTCATCTTAAGGTCCTATAAGTTTGACATGTTACCCAATGTCAGTCTCAGAGAAAAGACACGTGTATTTACATTAAATTACTGTATTATATATATGAAGTATTGTGGTTTAAAATGTTTCTTGTGTGCTTCAGTTCATTTGGGTTTGACAGGCTGCCAGCTGGCCGAAATCTGTAGCCTGAGTTGATGTTTACGCATCAAATTCCCCAGTGGTGAGGGATTTGCACCATCTTTAACCCTGCACACTGTTAACACTGGGAATACCAAAGGTAGATCAAGATGAATCAGGTTAAAAATCAGACCCTTAAGGGGGAAGTGTGTAGGATTTAGTTCCATCTAGTGGTACCCCTCCGCACACTGCTTCCTTTCCAAGACTGCTCCACCATATTACACCTCTTTCAAACACGGTAGATTTGAAGGAGGCAATGTAAACACAATGAATAGGGGGCCAATAGGGACACAAAATGGAAACATATTTATGGATATGATTTTCCATTTCAGCCAAGACATTCTCCTAAATGTTTCTAAAGTGGACCTGTAAAGTGCTTGTCTGCTTCAGCATGTAATGGAAAAGTGCTCAAAGTAACACAAAAATCAAACCCTTTTTTAAATCACCCATAATTTGTTTGTAAATTTCAAATGCAATTGTTTTATTTGAAGCCAATACTGGATCCATTATATTCTATCATTATTTAGAAATGTAAACTTGTGCTTAAATGAAGATGTTACAAAGATTTTGTTTACTATCTTTGTGTACCAAATTGTAACTTTATGGGGTTGCTGTTGTCTTCAGGTTTCATTTTCTACTGTTAATGGTATCTTATATTAAAAAAGGATCATGAAAAGTAAAATAATGATCCTCCCGTTCACAGGCATGTATTCACTAAACGTATCAGCCTATCACTGCACTACGTGTTTTCCATGATTTTTAGCGAACTTCTGTTTATTCTTTGCACGAAGGTGAAAATTTTAAAACCTCCAACCCTTCCCTTTGTTTCACAGCACTGGTCACTACCGTGACAACTGGATGTCACCGAGAGAGACACAGAGTGATAAAGCTACAGCCTTGATTGGTCAAATTGGAGTTTTCCAACACCCGGAAGGCAACACGAGGCCTTCACTGCATCCCGACCAGTCCTGGAAGCTAAAGCAGGAACTTCCGTTGTTTTGTGTAGGACTAACATTTTAGGCTGAGGGCCAGTTTATAATCAACATTGGACATGGGTTGGTGAATCCTGATCTTTACAATGGCCCCTGCCTACACTCTAATGAAGAATATTACATAACTTTGTTATGTTTTTCTCAGTCGTGACATATCCAGCATAATTCGCATGTCTTTAACTAGATGATTCACAATGACCCTTTAAAACAAATTGAAGGTACAATTTTGTTCATCCCTCGCTTCTTCAAGATTAGCTTTAAAATGTCCTTTGGTTCTTTATGCCATGTTCCTGCTAAAATTGTTCCTGCCATTCAACACGATTTCCCTCCCAGCGCCTTTGCCTGGCGTGTCTACCGTGACCCCTGCTCCATGTCCACGTCTTCAGGTCTTCCTGCTCAGCACTAAGTACCTTCTTTTCCAAACAGTTTTTATTGAAGATTTGGCATCCAGCTGTTGGGCAGATTTTGTATGTATTGAGTAAATGTATGTACACAGCAAATTTCTGATATCGGTTAAATTGACTCTGAGATTCAATTTGAACTCTGAGCTGGTGTTTATATTGTCCCAATCTTGTCAGTGTTAAATCAACACTCAACTAAGTGTTAACAATTTAACTCAGAATAAGTGAATCTGCTCAGTGTTAAATACATTACATGTCATTTAACTGCTTTTATCAAAAGCTTACATTGAATTTTTAACCCATGGTTTTTACATTTTGGCCAGGAGCAATTAGGAGTTAGGTGTCTTGCTAAGAACACTTTGACATGGTACATGGATTGGCCTGGGCTAGAACCACCAACCTCATGGTCCGCGGCACACCCTCACCAATCCATGCACCACAGTACACAGAGTTAAACCCAAGACCAACAAGTGTGACACTGTACAGTTACATTTTAAACTTATCAAAGAGTTCATTTGATCAATTAATGTATCTGATCTTGACACTGGATAATGACTCGAGCTCTTTCGTACAATTCACTCTGTAACAGTTGAATCAACTTTTTGCAGTGTGATTTTAACTCGGCACTTCAACACTTTTGCCTAACACCGGAAAATTAGCTCTAAGAATTTTGCTTTGCTTCTTTGTTACAAAGAAGTGCCACCTGCTGCACCTGAGTGAAGTACTAAGTAGTATTTGCCTTGGCAGGATGCTGAGTTACACAACAAATAAACTTTTAATGATCTTACCAGTCCCAGAAACTCTGTTTTGTCATGTGGGGGGATGCGTTGTTTACTTCAGGAGGCTGCACATACAATAAAACAAAAGCTCTTAGCAGCTAGCATAGTAGCATAGCATGGTACATTTAGTAGTTGCCAGCCTTACTCTCCCGCTCTGTTCACTCAGCTCTTGAGGATTACCTCCTTTACAGTGTCACCTGGTGGTAGAAAGAATTAAACCATTGTTGCCCTTCTTTGCTATCAAGCAACAATAAATTAAAGAGACAAGTATTGATTGACTCGGCCTTTGCAACAAGCTTTAACTTTAAAATATAATGATTGGCTTGACACAACAGAACACAAGTGTGTTATTAGACAACATGGACATACCATTTTCTGCAAGCTGTCAATAATGAAGGACAATGACTCATGCCATTTTCGGGCGTTTGGTCTTCAACTAATTCAAATGAAAGGCCAATCTGAGGCGAAGTAAAAGCAAGGAGGGACAAGTGAAGTACAAATGAAGAAGAGACAAATGGTGAGACAGCGTCCATAGGACACAGTGGCGGCGCTGTCCGTCTGTCTTTCTCTCGTGAAGCCAAGCTTGACCCCTACTCCCTCCTCTCGCTGCATGTTTCTGCGCCAATACTATGCATGGATGTACAGTATTTGTGTTTGCGTTGTAATGGGAGTCATTGGAGGACAAAAGCGTCTGCAGTTATCAGATGACAAAATGTTGAAGACAAAACATTATGTCTCAGAGGTTTTTATTCAATGCAGTAGAACTTTTGAGGATATGAACATTACATTACATGTCATTTAGCTGACCCTTTTATCCAAAGCGACGTACGTGCATTTCCACTTAGATACAAACTCAGAAGAACAAGTAACAAGAAAGTACATTTTTCATCAAATAAGCAGTTACAAAACATGTTATAGAAAAGTGCCATTATAAGTACAATTTAAGTGCTATCATTTGTTAGTGAACGCAAATGAAGTTAGACTTGTTCTTGTTACCACTTAACCTCTGCCCAGACAAACACCATCAATGTCCAGTTTATTACGTTCCCCAAGAAGGATTTAGTGCTTCTCTTAGAAATGAATGGAGGCCAGCAGCTTTACCCGCCTTGCTGTGTTTGGTGGGTTTCTAGCCTCATACGAGCACTCCATCTTTTTTAGCAGTGCAGTGTGACTCATGTGACAGTACCAAACAAAAACAATGTCTAAATATTAGCAGTTGAAACCGCATTTCCATAGAGGTATGGTATTTTTCTATTATTAAGAATATGGGCACTCCACCAAATCTGTATTTCAACAAAGAAACAATGGAGGTGATTGCAGTTGGATGGAAGGCTTATTTCGGCATACCTTTACAGGTAGAGAATAGGCGTGTTTCAGGTGAGCCAGGGGTGCACAGAATTGTCCCGCCAGTAAGACCTTTGTCCAACTTGACCTATCTGATTGATTCTCTTTAGAATGGTGTAAGAGCATATTTTTGTGCAGTCTACAAAAACAGCTGCTGTGACAGAGTATGTGAATATAGAATAATTACAATGAAATCAACCACAAAATGAAAGAATATACGCTGCATATAGACATTTATAAATCCCCCCCCCCCCCCCCCCCTGAGGCAGCATGATTCAAATCCCAACAACCTACTTGATGCCTGCCATCATGTGAAACCACCAGTTGGTCTGCACAGTCCAGCCCTTTTCTTCACACAGAGCGATTTGCTTGAGGAAATGCTCCTTGGCCTCTGCCTCACTTTGTTCCTCCTGGAGCGCCACCCGCAGGTAACGCATGTCCTCTGCACAGCTGAGCTCAGGGATGCCCGTCAACAGCATGAGGGAGAAAAGGGTGACCAGCCTTCGAGAGTGCGAGCGCAGGGAGAGGTATGCTTCGGTGCAAATGTCCTAAAACGGGTGGGTGAGGAACGGAGAACAAGGATGAAACATGAGGAAATGAGGACAAACTAAATAATAGGAAACCATAAATAACAAACAACTACGGTACATTTACACATAGTCACATATACTTGCACAGAGGATTCACGTGATGTGATGTAGTGCCTCCTGGGGCACAGAAACTTATATTTTATATATGACATTTCAATAACATTTTAAAACATTAAAAGAGTAACATCGGTATATTACTGCCTTTGTTTGATATTTAAGCCTATTTTACCTCTGACTACACCTAGCATCGTTTTGTTTTTAGTGTTTTCATGGGATGTGTTGACAATAGATACAAAAAGACCAATTAAATGATTAGTGTAACTACACAAACCACAACGACACCTGCACACATGCACACAAATAGATCTGCTCACCCTGAACCGCTGAAAGTAGAGGCTGTTGTGGCCTTTGCCCCCACCCATGACATGCAGGAAGTCAGGCGTGAGGACGAATGGTACACGCTCCCTACTCATGCCAAGGAAGTACTTCCTGTTACCCAGGATGTGACCGAAGTCGATGTGAAACAGGTTCCCTGAGAGGCCCAGGAAATATAAAGAGCATTTAGCATTTAGCATTCAGCTAAGTTCTATTAACAGCTTGTGGTGCATACCTTGGTCTGTGATCATGATGTTGTCATTGTGTCGATCTCCTATACCCAACACATATGTGGCCACGCAGTAGCCCGCACAGGACTGCACAAATCTCTCCACGGTCTTGTAGTGCTGTAGTCAACACAAACGGTACACAACCCGAGGATGTGGCAGAGCAGGAGTAGAGGAATAAAAGGCAACTGGTAAACACTCTTAATTTAGGCAAGCCCTAAGAAGCTTTGAAAAAGAAATGCAAATTGATGAAAGTACAATCTAGTGAAAAGATGTGTCTGCTGAAAAAAAATCAAGTCCCTCTGTGTAAGCACAGACAAAAATAGAAAAGGCTATTTGTCAATGTTTTGACAGATAGCCTGATGTTATTAAGCCAAAACCATATTAAACAGTAAGGCTTTTTTCATTTGGATCCACATCTCGCAAATCATTTTGGATTTTCTTCCACTTTACTTACTATTTCCTGAAGTGGACCTTTGGACTTCAGCCACTCAAACAGAGCATCGTTCTTGAAGGCTGCTGAGGTGCCTCCTTGGCTCCACTGGACAGCAGCGATGGTCACAGCATTCCTTACAATCTCAATCATACCTGTCGGGGAGAAACCTGCTTTCACTTTTTTTGTTGTTGTTTTGTTCCCTTTTCATAGGACGTACTTAATGATGGTCAAACATCCAAACTACCAAAGAAAAAAGAAGCTCCTCGGACCAGGGTGAGTTCTTTGGTTAAGAAATTGTATCTATCATTTTATCTCATCTATAAAAACTGAAGCAGCCTCAAAATATCTCTATTGTCTTCTACCCTGCAAACAATGGCATGCGTTTTGGTAGCTTGGTAGTTACAACGCACGCATAATGTCCTGGGTTTGATTCCAGTCTTTGCTATATTCATTGTAGACCTTCATGTTGCTAAATGTGTGCATCATTTCTCAGAAGTTGCCAGTAGAAAACTGTACTATAGTATAAACATAGGGAAAACAGAAACCATACTCCAAGTTATTCTCAGTGGGTCTAATAACTTAATAGTATTCATTCATTAGGATTTGCAGATGTAACTTTCAGACAGCAGATAAACAGAGAAGAGAATAGAGAAATAAATTGACAACAGATGTGAAAATGACCAATGTTGTGTCCTGTGGAGATGCAGCCATACGGAACAAGGTTAAGGTCCAGAGCTTTCTTCTGCCAGATAGAGTCCATCACCACCAGCGACTGTATAGGAAGATGTTCAAAGTCAAGTGTCACTTAATCTAGGTGTAACAATATTTTCTTCTTCATGTTTTTGAAAAATAGATCAAGATTGGATGTATTCTCTTCAACCTGAATGACCAGCATGTCTTGTCTGAGGTCGTCCCCCTCTTTGAAGATTATTCCCACTGGTGTGGCGGAGGTGGGTGACGGCATGGGAGAGAACTCCAGCCATAGAGGCTTCTTCTTGGAGGCCATCACCTTGCATTTGTCCAGCTGGACAAGAGGGATCAAAGAGAACTGTTGTGTTTGTGCTGAGCTTGGCAGTTTATAGGGGATGGGTTTTCTTAAAGGTCTGGACCAAAGCTGTAACACTGTTCAGATTTGATTATTTTCTATAGATATATTTAAAGGTGTGGTCCATCCATCTAAGCACATGAACCTGCACTCAAATTCTCCATCATTCAGAGCCTAACTTGGAATATTAATTCTTAATTAGATTGGGTAGCATTGTCGTATTGTATTAACCTGCAATGCACCTGCAATGTTCTTGTATTTCACATTCTGACTAGTGAAGGTCAGAGTAGCCAGATTGGCCTGTAGATCATGAGAAATGTTGGGCATATATTTCAGCTCAAAATTATTAAATGGATGTAAAGGGGAGCAAAGTAAGGAGAGACAGAAATGTAATGCCGGGCAATCGGGGCATTAGGATGAACCATCAAAAAACACAAATAACGTGTGTATATACTCACCGGCCACTTTATTAGGTACACCTGTCCAACTGCTCGTTAACACTTAATTTCTAAGCAGCCAATCACATGGCGGCAACTCAGTGCATTTAGGCATGTAGACATTGTCAAGACAATCTCCTGCAGTTCAAACCGAGCATCAGTATGGGGAAGAAAGGTGATTTGAGTGACTTTGAACGTGGCATGATTGTTGGTGCCAGAAGGGCTGGTCTGAATATTTCAGAAACTGCTAATCTACTGGGATTTTCACGCACAACCATCTCTAGGGTTTACAGAGAATCGTCCGAAAAAGAAAAAACATCCAGTGAGCGGCAGTTCTGTGGGTGGAAATGCCTTGTTGATGCCAGAGGTCAGAGGAGAATGGCCAGACTGGTTCGAGCTGATAGAAGGGCAACAGTGACTCAAATAACCACCCGTTACAACCAAGGTGGGCATAAGAGCATCTCTGAACGCACAGTACGTCGAACTTTGAGGCAGATGGGCTACAGCAGCAGAAGACCACACCGGGTGCCACTCCTTTCAGCTAAGAACAGGAAACTGAGGCTACAATTTGCACAAGCTCATCGAAATTGGACAATAGAAGATTGGAAAAACGTTGCCTGGTCTGATGAGTCTCGATTTCTGCTGCGACATTCGGATGGTAGGGTCAGAATTTGGCGTCTACAACATGAAAGCATGGATCCATCCTGCCTTGTATCAACGGTTCAGGCTGGTGGTGGTGGTGTCATGGTGTGGGGAATATTTTCTTGGCACTCTTTGGGCCCCTTGGTACCAATTGAGCATCGTTGCAACGCCACAGCCTACCTGAGTATTGTTGCTGACCATGTCCATCCCTTTATGACCACAATGTACCCAACTTCTGATGGCTACTTTCAGCAGGATAATGCGCCATGTCATAAAGCTGGAATCATCTCAGACTGGTTTCTTGAACATGACAATGAGTTCGCTGTACTCAAATGGCCTCCACAATCACCAGATCTCAATCCAATAGAGCATCTTTGGGATGTGGTGGAACGGGACATTCGCATCATGGATGTGCAGCCGACAAATCTGCGGCAACTGTGTGATGCCATCATGTCAATATGGACCAAACTCCCTGAGGAATGCTTCCAGCACCTTGTTGAATCTATGCCACGAAGAATTGAGGCAGTTCTGAAGGCAAAAGGGGGTCCAACCCGTTACTAGCATGGGGTACCTAATAAAGTGGCCGGTATATATATATATATATATATATATATATATATATATATATATAGGTATTAAACACACGTAATTTTCACAAATATGAGAGCAGCGTTAGCAAAGCTTACCAGGATCCTTCCGACTTTAATCCGGGGGTCAAAGGGCAGCAGGAATTCATTCGGCAGATTACTTTGTTTTAAAAGCTGTTGGAGCTTCAGAGGAGCTAAAGAAACAAAAAAAGACTTATATGGTGGATTGGGGGGCTGATTTTGACTACTGAGCGTTCGCCAACAATGAGCCAATCACTAATGGCTGGAGGAGCAGATGTTTGTCGTCATATACATTCTTGTTTCTACAAATACTCCCTGCCGAGTGCATGTTATGAAACAAGTGGTTCGAAGCAAGTCCTCGAGACACTTGGAAATTATTACTGAAAAACATCACTGCCATTGCCATGGCAACGCTGAAATGTGGCACCGCACAAGTCTACAGTATTGATGGAAAATGGAACATTTTGTTTTCAACTTTGTCCCGTCTAGCAGACTGAGTTTTTGATGAAAAATAATAAAACGTGATTTGCCCAGTTAATCAATTCGAGTAATTAGGTCAGTCCCTTGATCCCATTCAACTTGAAGTACTTCCAATATCATGTGAAATTCTGCTCACTAGCATAATGATAAAATAAAAAAGGTGTTATGATGAAACAGGGCATAACTTGCATAAAAACACAATATACGGGTCGTCATAGCAGAATGGGGACCACTGAGTTTTTCCCAGTTTCAACAATAGCAACCTAAGGTATGCTAACCCATTGCAATATCTTTTTCAGATGTTTTACCTGTAGGAGGAAGGTCGGTCTTGTCAGGGTAGAAATCTTTAATGGTGATCGCGACCTTCTGCAGGGCCTCCACAGCCTGGACCTGCTGGGTGAAGCTGTCGAGCATGGCCTGACCACAGCCCAGCAGGTAGGCCTCCAGAATCACGGCCATGCGCTGGCGGAAGTACGGACCCCCTGCCACCTCACTGCGGATGTACCAGAAGAAGAAGTGGCCGATTCTCTTGCTCTGCGGGGAAGGAGGAGACATTGGAGGTGAGCTGAGTAATGGACCCAGAAACAGATGTAATTGCAGGGTGCAGGGTGACATGTCAGGAACCTATTTGCGGTTGATGAGTCCCAAAAATTCCTTCCAACTTCAGTTATTACTATTCCTTGACCTCTGTGGAAAATGTCATTGGGTCAAGGAAAGATGGGAAGGAGAATTCCTTAAGGAGTTAGGGAAAAATAACTGTGGTGATTACGGAATAGGGGACATTCAGTAAGCTAAGTAATTATACGTACGGCAGATGTTAATGACGTAGGTCTGCCATGGACAAATAACAACAAAGAAGGACTGTAAAACTCCTGAAGTGACATTCATTTTTTAAAACAGGCTAGACTGGACCAACTGCTTGTCTGCCTGCCTCTCCTCTGAACCTTCACCACCTTAGGATTCTAAATATGCACACTTCCTCATACTCTCGTAACACAGAGTAAGTCCACTGTGTAAGTCGGTTGATTGTATAAAAATTTATTTTTTTGATGAGCTATTTTGGGGATTTTTTTCCCCATGGGCTGAATGACTGTTATGCACTTGTAGAACTTTTCTTAACTTCAAGTTCTCTGGACAGTAAGCACTAGCATGATTGCACATGTTAAATGGATAAAGAAATTGTCACACTCGGGCTGAGGCAGGATGCAGTGAGGACTCAAGCGCAGAGTTTTTCCAATCAAAAGTGCTCTTTATTATCAAACTAATAGACGTGCTCCAACGACGAGGGACATATAGACATTGACGCGACAAAGGACAACAGGCACACAGGGCTTAAATACACAAGGGAGGTGCAGGTGATTGGACACAGGTGGAGACAATCACGCAATCACAAGACAAGGCAGGAAGTGAAGTTAACCCAGGACCACAAGAGACATGAAACTTCAAACTAAAACAGGAAGCGAGGCCAAACCGTGACAGAAATGATGCAGCACACAAGTATTTTTATATTAATCAAAATGGAATATGCCACGTGTTTTTGCTTGTTGTTGTTGCTCAAAATATTAGGATGCTGCATAACTCACCTGCAGAGCTCTTTGGATGAGGTACCGAGCGAGGAAACTGTCATGGTAAGGTTCCACTTTGAGGGTCTGCATGAGTAAAAAGACAAATAATTTAAAGTTCAAGTATAAGTGCTTCTTCATAATAACAGATTTTAATGGCTAGAGATAAAAGGTTTTATGACCTGTTGGATGAATCCAAATGGGGAAAAAAAACTTTTAGTTATGATTCACTTAATAATTACATTTTTATTCTAGCCTTATATGTAAAAGTATGAAACAGGTGACACATCAACACTAGCACAATATAATGTAGTCAGTGTGCAAAATGTATCATAGTGCATGACACACTTATATAAACACAAAAAGGTTTTTCCATTTATCAATCAATTTGTAGGTGCAGTAATAATTAGTAAATCAATTTAGATTTTTGAATTTACTTACATTAACTGTGAGATAAAGCTCAATGCGATTTTTTGTCTCTAACGAGGCTATGTGCATCACTTCTCTAGCATATTGAATCGCCCATCTCATTTTAATTCTGGTCAGCTGGAATCATTGAAAAATCAGCAGGTGTAAGAGCTAACTTAATGATAATGCAATAATTAGCCTCCTTTCGCCTAACTACCGCCAAGGGCTTAGGAAACAATCAATTACCCAAATCGAGTTGAACCCCAGTGGATCTTGGGCTTTTTGCGCCAATTGTTCTAGAGTCATTTGTTCAGTTTACAAATAACAAGTTTGGATATAAATCTATACTAATTATGTGTAGTGTTTTTGCATTGAATTACATAGTGATTTCAATAGAAGACTATTCTCAAACACATCTGAGTATTTTGACAGTTCTCCCACACACACACACTTTGTCAAGTATAGTTTTTTTTCAGATTAACGAGACACTCTAGCTGTATCCCTCACATACCTGCACCAGCTGCAGCAAATACATTAACACATCGTCATTGGACAGGCCCTCCAATCTCTGCACTGCTAGTCTCCGGACCATCCTGTCAGAAAAATCCATGCTCAGCAGCTCAAGTGCTACCGTCACATCCAAATCCCCAGGATCCCATTTTCCCAGTAGCCAGTGGACATCCTCGACCCCACTGCGGTCCATCCAATCGACTTTGCGCAGATATTGGGGTAAATTGGAGGCGTAGCGGATGCTCTCCTCCCGGAATCTTTTGAGGCAAGACATGCTGGTGTTGGTGACTGAAGATGGGGATCTGAGAGTTACAGTGTTTGTCGATGAGCCCTGGCGATGTTTCGCATCTAGAGAAGAAGAAATTGTGCCGGGTAATTTCAAAGCAGGTGAGGTGGTGTAGACAGCATTAGAGGAGGTGGAAGATTTGGTCGGAGGGAGGCTGGAGGGAGGACTGCAGGAGCGTTCAGACATGCCGAAGCTGTTCGGTAGAACCACAGGGAAGCTGTAGCGATCGAGAAGGAAGCTGATAGCCATGGAGTCTGCTATGTTTGGGTTAGTGGCAGACGACAGCTTGTCGGCCTCGTAGGTGATGGCTTCCACGTCAGGGTAGGACCACATGTGCATGGTGTAAGGGCCCTGGCTGAGCAACGACCTGCATGAACAATTTGAAAATGAATTTATGTGAAAAAAGCAACCAAGACACTTTTCAATTCAAATCATAAGTTAGCAGGTTGTCCATTTCTGTGACTGAAAGTTGATATTAAAAACTAACCTGTGGTCAATGAGGAGAAGATTGACAAAGTAAAGCACGTTTCCCATTCCTTTATGTAGGTCCGTGGCTTTAGTGAATGAAGACGATGACACCTTAGAGTCTTTGGTTTCTGGTGGGTTGTCACCATTACTATCATTAATAGTGAAAGCTAGCTTGGCTCCACGTGGCAGATCCCTGAGGAGAACATCAAATTCCAGCCACTCATTCCACAGCACTTCATCTTCGAAAGCCTTGGGAAGGGAGGAAACCGAAGATAGAATCTTGTTACCGTAAAGTATGGAGGCTTTCACATAAACAGACTGGGGGCATTTGCTTGGAAGGTTTGGGATGTCGAAGCCAAGCAATTTCACTCGGAGCCGCCTGTTGCAATCCCACAAGGATATCATGAAGATGTCGTCCAAATCCTTCCCTTCGAGGCGGAGATCGTCGTGGGAGCAGAACTGACCACTGGAAGCGTCAACAAGAGGCCAGTCCACGAACTTGACAGCCTCGTCAGCGAGCTGCGACAGGTGGACCACGGAGAGGTGGAGGTCTTGGTTGCTTTTCAAGCACTGTCGAACCCACAGGAAATCGCTCAGGGGGTGTTCTCCAGATAAAAACTCTTCCCTCCCGCAGACTTTCAACACCAATCGGTCCAAAGTGTCATATTCAAGGCCCTGGTCTGCCATCACCCTTCCAATAAATGTGAGAAGAACCCTTGGCGTTGCACTAAAGTCAACTTCAATGCTAAAGCTGATCTTGCTCATGTAATGGAAGGTGACCGGGAGCTTTCTGTTGAGCTGGCCCTGGAGGTCCTTTGGAATGGCAGCACTTGTTATCCAAGGCTCTGTGGCGTATAACTCGTCGTCCCGGACCCTTAACTCTTGTTTTCTTGAAGATGCCAGTTTCCTCCTGGTGAACTTGAGCTCGCTGAGTCTGTCGGACGCTTCGCTCTCCAGGTCGTGTCCAATCAGGTATGCCAGAACCCTCTGCTGTTCCTTCTTGTCCTCCGACTTGAACGCCATCAGCGGTTTTACCACGATGCGCGCCGAACGACGGCCAGTGTGGTCACAGGCCCATGGAATGTCCAACGTCCTGATGACCTGACAGTCATCGTAGGCCTCGTACCAGTCATCCCCTCTGGCATATAGCAGAGTGTATCGCTCCGGGTCCAACACTGCAAGTGGATCTAAGTGGCAATGTCGTTCCCGTGCCTGAAGGCATACAGACAAAGATTTTGTAAAATTGTTGATCGCTGCAGTTTGGTTATATATATGAATAAATTATATTTTACATCTCCAAAGTTACAACAACTCATGAAATGAACTTTTACAGGAAATCTGTATTCAGTCGGTAGGCATTGGAGCTTTAGTTGTAGCTTTTCAGAAATTGAGGATTTTTAAGTTAAATGTTCCTGACAAAACTAAAGTATGAACTGTTCTTTTTTATTTTTTGAGAACATTTTTCCAGAGCTACATGGATCTGGCAGCACAGTGAAACTCAGACAAATAGAATATGAAGCATCGCTGTAAAACAAACTTGCCAACATTATGTGCAGTTAAACATTTCTACAACAATAAATCTATTGTTGTAAAACACAGACTAGGAATATTTTCCTACAGAATGAAAACACCTGGATACTTAAAATACATTTTACAGATTTTTTATGGAGAACTTTTACCTGAAATGGTATATTTCCCAAATGTGTGTTATTAGTAGTTAAAGTAAAGTAATGGATCTGAATACTTCGTCCAACATTGCTTGAGCCATTTTAGGTCTTTTCCTGAGCCTGTCTGCTCTCCATTCCCAACTCTCACTCACACCCGCCATCAGCACCATCTTAAAAAAAGGTCAATATGTGTTCCATACTGTATATTGAAAAGAAAGTATAAACTTATCGGGCCAAATAATAGTGTTCTTTCTAAGAAGAGACAAATGAATCGGGTTACCTGCATGCCGATGGCAAGCCGCAGCTGATGGACAGTGCACTGGTCAGGGAGTATGACAGACACGGGCTCACTCGCGATGTTTAAGTTGGAATCCTCTTTGCCAGACGCCTCCTGTGGACCCGGCTCATTGTTGAACTCACAGATGAATTTCAGGTTGTTCACAGTGTGTCTCTGAGTTTGCGCATCAGATAAAGAGTCCACAACAGGTGGACTGAAAGCCAGATTCCGGAGGACTGAGCGATCCATCGGTGAAAACTCGAAAGAAAACTCCAAAGATTTCCTTTAAATACAGGTGCTGCTTTTAAGCTCAGGTGGAGTCTGTGTGACTCTCTTACCTGTTTGACTGTGTGAGACTGTGTTTCCCTTTTTTAGCTCTGGGACTTCCTCATTCTTTTACACCACAGCTCTCAAACATGTAGAATACCAACCAAACAATTACTGATATTGTTGACTTCCTCATTAACTTTTTACTCGTTGATAACAAATGGTAGTCAACAGTGTTCCACTTCTGCAAATGGATTAAACAATGAAAAGTGGTTCTCTTGGTTTTTCCGTCACCTTTTGTTATGTACTCAGGAACAGTGGGAAAAGGGTCCAAATGAGCCATGCAGGAATGCACCAAACCGGATTGGGTGGTTCGACCTGCTATTCTGCAAAGGCACTTATAGGATGTATCAACCCAGTCTCCAAAAAAAGCGTGAAATGGCTACGTTGGTCCACCGTGATAAACGTAGTCATGTCACGTTTTCCCCCAAAATAACGTTACTATGTTACGTTTCTTTTGGCCCATTCATTTACATTGCTTTGCAAATAGGTCACGTGACTATCAAGTTTCCCGGTAGCAAAAAGAAAAACATGGCGGACGGTCAGCATAATCTCCGTCAAAAACACAATATTTTAAGAAAGCATCAGCATTTGTATGCATTTCGATGGCATTTCTAGCGAGAAGTATGCGTTATTCTTTCATAATCTTCTATCAGAGACTGTAGAAGACCTTCCGTTTATTTGTTTCTGCGAAGATTTGAGTGTCTCTTTGAGAAAGCGTGGCTACGCAACGCCTTTAACGGCGCATTATTAAAAAAACACTTCCAGTGGGGGCGTTACCGTAAAGAAGCGTTCAGCCTTAAAGCCACTAATCGCCAAACAAAACAAACTCAAAGCACACGAATCACATTATGACTTTTTAAACATAAATTCCCTTACTTTTTCAATGAAAGAATGCATAATTTCCGGGTGTAGGCAAGCCCGGGACATCCCGAATTATGGGCAATTTTGATTTGTCCAGCTTTTTGACAGCTCCAGTCCCGACTTCCAATCACAGCCTCCTAAGTCAATGACGCGCCTTAAACTCTCGGTTGTTGGGTGAGTGCAACTTCCCCCCCCCGAACATTACGTCTTGTTTACATGGAAAAGGGGGGCGGGGCTTCGCCTTCAGAGCGGAGCGTCATTTCTCGCTCCACACGTCTCCTCTTTTTACTGGCCAGGAAAACGGGCGATCTATCCCACGTGGGTCTGGCTCTATTCCATTGGCTCTGACGAATCCACGGAGAGGCGGGACTTATAATTTGCCCGGCAAACGGAGAGATTTGAACTCCATTGCTTGCCCTGTGCGTGAAGTGGCCGTGAGGCCTCCACTAAAGTCTCTCTCTATTTGTTCTGCTTTACTCAATAAAAGTAAAACCTTTACAGATATACTGTACACACACTAGGCTAACATAACGGAGATTCCAGGCTTTGTCCTTTATGTTTTATGGGGATAAAGCCTCTGTAAGTAGTTTTTTCCCAAGCAAATCTGAGTTTCTTCTGTTTTTTGTGTGTCCCATACAAATATCAAAATATATATACTGATTTTCACATCCAAACACACTCACTTATGTTCCCTTTTATCATGACAACAAGAAATTTCAAGATAAACCTTTTGCTTTCATAAATATGACAGTTTTAGTGTGTAAATGCCCAGCAGTGTACAGTCCGGGGGCCCCTATCGGGCCACTTGTTTGATGGTTCGATTAGTCTATCACTACTATACTTTGATCTGACGACTAATTTGCACATCATGCTCGTACCGGCATGGCTTCGCCCTTCCCAGGCATAGTTCATCATCTTCCGGGGTCCTATAGCCAGTGTTGGTAAAGTTTACTTTCTACATTAACTAGTTCAAAGTTTAGTTCACACATTTTAAAAATGAACTAGTTCAGTTCATAGTTCAAAATATTTGAAATAAGTTCACGGTTCCAAAAAATGAACTAGTTTAGTTCTTTTTTTCCATACGTTGCTGCGAGCTATTTTTTTTATTTTATTATTGCCACAGCCCAGAACCACAGACAGCAATTATTTGATCAGTTTTAACACTGAAGCTATGCATCAGATTTAATCTTCATATCCAATTTTGAATCCTTATCCAACCAGGGTTTACATTAGCATTGAGGGGACAGCATTTCCCCTTTGTTGCTTTAATGTTGCTGTCATTCACTCCACACTAGCAGCAGTTGCAGAGTTCACCCCTACACTACATTCTCAAACACATGCTGCTTGAATGGTCTTTTTTAAATAAGGTATAATAAAAAGAAAAACAGGACAGTAATCATTAAGGTGCAAATGTTTGCAAAGAAAGGTCAGATTCCTCCCATCCTTACCGACCTTGTCAGTAACTTCATAAAACTCTTTAAAATTATTATACGCCGCCTCTGCTACACTTATCAATGCGCGTTTACGGTGTGTTTTCTATAGAAATCTGGCACCCCATTGAACGACATTAACCTGAAAGAACGTGCCGTAGAAACCAGAATGAACGAGTTCACAGTAACGTTCATCGGGCATTAATACAGTACGTTCAGTTCACGTTCACCTTAATATCAACCAGTTCATGAACTATCGTTCAATGAACGCGTTCAGGCACAACACTGTCCCGAAAGGGCCGGGATCGCACTTCACCCAGCATGCCTCGGCTTTCACTTTTTTCACTACAGAGTTTTGTTGCACCCTGTGACTCCGGCGTTAGACTCCTTCGACTGAGTTTCAAGATGGGTTGGATGGGTTACTGACTAAAATGTATGCCCCCACCCCCTAACTGCCTCAGGGCAAGTTGTAAATATAATAAGTCAAATAAGTCAAACAAGCAAGTTGTATCTGGTTTAACCCTTTTATTCCTGTAGGCGTTTTTTAGGCCTCATGCTGGAAATTGCATTTACACACTAAAACTAGGATAACGCATGTCTGATGATAGTGACAGTGAGTCTGTCGATCAAGATGAGGATGGAGACATAGTAGAGGTTGAAAATCCTCCTTGTTGAACACCCCACAATACATTCTGTGCTCCCTCTGGCATAACATTTCTAATGATATCATGTCCCCCCCTTCAGTATTTTAAGACATTCTTCAGGTTATTGTAGGCCAGTTGAATGTGTATGCCATACAATTTGACACAAAAAAGCCCTTTAAGTTTACATGTTTTGTATGTGGATTTTGTACATACAGTGTTGGTCATTTAATTTCTTTGTTTAATATTTTTGAATTTATGTTTGAATCCATTTGTGGTTAATGTGCTCAAAATGCACTACTTTCTTAATGCTTACATTGCTTGTTTGACCTATTATATTTACAAGTTGCCCTGAGGCAACAGACCTAAATCAAGTTAGGGGGTGGGGGCATATATTTTAGTCAGTAACCCATCAAACCCATCTAACAAGTGGCCGGATAGGGGCCCTCGGACCGTACACTGCTGGGCATTTACACACTAAAACTGTCATATTTATGAAAGCAAAAGGTTTATCTTGAAATTTCTTGTTGTCATGATAAAAGGGAACATAAGTGAGTGTGTTTGGATGTGAAAATCAGTATATATATTTTGATATTTGTATGGGACACACAAAAAACAGAAGAAACTCAGATTTGCTTGGGAAAAAACTACTTACAGAGGCTTTATCCCCATAAAACATAAAGGACAAAGCCTGGAATCTCTGTTATGTTAGCCTAGTGTGTGTACAGTATATCTGTAAAGGTTTTACTTTTATTGAGTAAAGCAGAACAAATAGAGAGAGACTTTAGTGGAGGCCTCACGGCCACTTCACGCACAGGGCAAGCAATGGAGTTCAAATCTCTCCGTTTGCCGGGCAAATTATAAGTCCCGCCTCTCCGTGGATTCGTCAGAGCCAATGGAATGGAGCCAGACCCACGTGGGATAGATCGCCCGTTTTCCTGGCCAGTAAAAAGAGGAGACGTGTGGAGCGAGAAATGACGCTCCGCTCTGAAGGCGAAGCCCCGCCCCCCTTTTCCATGTAAACAAGACGTAATGTTCGGGGGGGGGAAGTTGCACTCACCCAACAACCGAGAGTTTAAGGCGCGTCATTGACTTAGGAGGCTGTGATTGGAAGTCGGGACTGGAGCTGTCAAAAAGCTGGACAAATCAAAATTGCCCATAATTCGGGATGTCCCGGGCTTGCCTACACCCGGAAATTATGCATTCTTTCATTGAAAAAGTAAGGGAATTTATGTTTAAAAAGTCATAATGTGATTCGTGTGCTTTGAGTTTGTTTTGTTTGGCGATTAGTGGCTTTAAGGCTGAACGCTTCTTTACGGTAACGCCCCCACTGGAAGTGTTTTTTTAATAATGCGCCGTTAAAGGCGTTGCGTAGCCACGCTTTCTCAAAGAGACACTCAAATCTTCGCAGAAACGAATAAACGGAAGGTCTTCTACAGTCTCTGATAGAAGATTATGAAAGAATAACGCATACTTCTCGCTAGAAATGCCATCGAAATGCATACAAATGCTGATGCTTTCTTAAAATATTGTGTTTTTGACGGAGATTATGCTGACCGTCCGCCATGTTTTTCTTTTTGCTACCGGGAAACTTGATAGTCACGTGACCTATTTGCAAAGCAATGTAAATGAATGGGCCAAAAGAAACGTAACATAGTAACGTTATTTTGGGGGAAAACGTGACATGACTACGTTTATCACGGTGGACCAACGTAGCCATTTCACGCTTTTTTTGGAGACTGGGTTGGATGTATCATGGTTGCATCTTTTATCCAAAACCAAGCTGACATCACAGCTGGCACCCTTGTTGCATCCTCACTCAGAGTAGTTTGTTTTATCTTGTAAAATATCAATATCTTGTGTTAAATAATATATACTTTTTTCAGGCACGAAACATTAAAATAGTAAATAGTTGATTTAGATTAGGGAACCAGAAACACAATAGTGCTGACAGGGTTTAAGGACTCATTGTTGTTGCATAGAGAAGTTGAATCATGCTTTAACTAAGAGAAAAATGTGATCATTCAGGATCATGTACAATAGGCCAATACTACAGTACATTTTTTTATACATGTGATTAACGGGAAGTAAAGTATTGCTGGAGGGTTGTGGCTCCTAACATATCACAAAAAAAGAATATCCCATAAGAGGAAGTACTGTGGTTCTACTTAGAATGTTTCAGCTGCAAATTCATTAAAAGACAGGCTCAGGACATACATGTTTACATTTTAGTGGCATGGTGTATCATTGACGTACCATGGAATGCACAGTAAAGGATTGAAAAAGGACAGCAATGTTTAAATCAAGTTGTGCCTGTAATTCATTGGTTATTTGTCTCACTGATCAGGATGAAACAAAACCTTAGCTTATACATGAGTCTCCTCAGGGTTCGAAATGAGGGGGGTCTGGGGGGCTCCCGGACCCCCCATAAGCCATTGGGGACCCCCATAAGAATTTATTTTTTGATTTTGGGGGGTCCCCGAAAAATATTTTTAACATTAAAAATGATTGTGTAATTATAGGTCTTAAGTGACGTTTTATATTTATAACAAAAAAATACTTTATTTCCTAGCGCGATTGAGCAGCAATCAGGGCAGCTAATAGCGTCACAGATTGTTGTCGTGGTCCTCCGGAGTAAACAGTACAGTCTGTGACGCAGACACGTAGGTCATTGAACGCGGCAAAAACGAAGGCTCACAAAGAGTGAAATCTAAAGAACCCTAATGAAAATCCCGTAAGTGCTTCGATAATGTTTATATCTCCATAATAATTGCTTATTATAGTAAAATATTTGGAGTTGGTGTTCCTATATCAAAAGTTGCATTAACTTAGATGATTAGAAGAGTGCGTTTGTCAACGTTTCTTGCTGTACGTGTATAAGCCAAACAAACTGCCAGCTAACAGCAGACAGTTAGCTAGACTAGTTATTCAAAGCTAGCATGCCAACATAATTGTTCAGTCAGTGATTACGAAAGATAGCGAGGACTTAATTCAAGTCTGTGAGTTTTGAATGGGAAAATGTCATCCACGTGAATCGTGTAGATCCGAAGTTTTTTTTGGGGGGGTGGGGGGTTCGAGACCCGTTGCTAATACGGTACAGGTGTCTTAACGGCCGTTATCTACCAGACCGAATAGTAACTCTGATTTCGGTGCCTTGTTTAGATGCCACTTAAATGCCTCCCGCTTCTCCCTGATGCTCCGAAAACGGACGTTAGAGGGAAGTGAAACAGCGCCGCACGGGACGCTAGTAAACACTACACTGGACAGCAACCTGATGAAGTTGTTAACAAATAAATAAAATATGTGCCTGGTAACATGTTGATTTTGAATAATGTGGTTACTATTGGATTATTGTCATATTAATGGCTTTCGGTCATGTTAGAATATCTAACTTTCTTTTTAAACGTGTCCCTAAAGATTTTAGTTCAGGTTATAGATTGACTACTTTAAAACAAAGTAAACCATCTAATGTAGGTACAGTCTTATAGACATCATTATTATTCAATCCAGCGGCTAGTTGGTTTAAAAATTCCATTAACATAAGGGATGAGAAATGCCATTTGTATTTCATCCAACCCTTTGAAGGTGCATGGTGCTGCCATAATGAGTACACCTGCTGGATTTAGGTAACTTAGTTAACTTCCTGGCTCAAGGAAAGAATGACCTGTTATCCACTTTGTCATGTCAGGGATTTATATATGGTATTATATATGGTAACTTTATTGCTCCAGAATTACAGGGTTACTTGTTTGATTAAAGCCAATCCACTCCTCCAGACACCACCACAATACTGGGACTAGCCCAAACCATGAAAAACATCCCAAGACCATTATCCCACCTTCACAATATGTCAATATAATTTTGCCTTCAGTATATAGTGTAGCAAGGTATTCTTCAGTATTATTATAGTTACATTTTAGGGGACCCCCCAAGAGTCCTAAGTCATTTCGAACCCTGAGTCTCCTGCAATCATTTAACTGATTAAATCACAAATGCTTTTGAAGGACTGTGGAGGTCGATGTGAACAAGAGATCACATGTTATTAAAGGATCCTTAGAGGTGTTGGTGAAGACATAATACATCTCAATCAGGGGAGACACATCAGCTGGAGTGATGATACTTGTTTATTATTAACAGATGATATGTGATGATAGAATCTTGACAGAGCTGTTTGCACTTGCACTTCAGAGGACCGTATGCCCTGAGCAGCACCAAGATACGTCCCCCATGGAGGACAGACACTGTGGTGGATGATAGGATGATGAGTTGATGAAGCAGATGTCTAAAAGGATTGGATGGAGAGGGTGAGGTGGAGGGGAGCACAGTCATATGTACAGGCACTGAACGCAATTGTGCGCTGTTAAAAGAAAAAAAGACTGACTGAAAATTAATTTTATAGGAGCATACACAGGCTTTAATATTCAGTTCCATCGTCAACAGTGGTTACAATTGCTAAATCTTGTGTATTTTTGTTTTGGCTCAGTTAAGGCCATTTTAATTACATTTTATTAATAGATATGTACATAATATTCCACAATGCGGCCAAAAAAAACGGCACTTCACCATCTTTTTTCTGCTTCATTATAACTGCACCACAAGTATGTCGGGCAGTGAAACATGGAACGTATACGTACCATAACAAAGCAAAGGCAAATTTACTTTGAGATCCTCCTTGCTTTTAGCTGTCATAACACCCTTTCCACATTCAAGTAAATTTCATATTGCGCACCATGATTTAACGACCGAGAGAATCCGGTCAATTTTTTAAACAATTTTTCGGAAAAAGTAAAATGACCCACCATACATCCTGTCTTACACTCTTCATCACAGCATTACAGGTGTCCTTGCTCAGCTATTCCTCTCTGGTCTCCTTAGGTTTGTGGCTTTGCAGTCGCTGGTTTAATGTCTGTTGGTCACAGATATTTGAAATAGTGGCACCTGGCAAAAAGGTAGAGCATGTAGGGCAGGTATCCAATTCATTTCAGCGAACGTCCCAGAATGATTCAATGTAACATCTTTAAAGTTATCAAAAACTCAATACCAATTTGTAGTTCAATATTCAAAATGTATTGCAACACAAAAAAATTGTAAATACAATATCACAATCTTTTTTGTGTCATCCTCACAGGCAATTTAGTATAATGTGTATACTTTTCTAAATATAAACATGACTTTGCCCCTGTCTGTCACAATGGATTTTGAGGCAAAATGTTCCCGAGTCTCAACTCCGCATCCAGGCGCGCGGCGTGCTCCCTCCTCGTGGTCCTGCACCAGAACAGGCTGAGCATCCCGCGCCTGCTCTCCGCGTTTCTAAGCCCGTATACCACCGGGTTGACTAGCGGCGGCACGAGAAGCATGACCAACAACGCCATGTGCAGCACCACTGCCGGCTCCGTCAGCGCCACCATCGCCTCGGTGCCCTCCACCTCCCACAACGTGTCCGAGGCGACTTTGAGCAGCAGCGGGAGCAGCTGCAGGAAAAGCATCCCGCAGTAGAACAGCACGGTCCGGCGCGCTTTGGTGTTGACCGTGTTGAACGGCATCATGGCGTTGCGCGCGTCCCGATACATCCGCAGGTAGGAGAACACGTAGACCAGCAGGCAGAGCATCAGAGTGACGGAGCCCGTACACTTGCGAAAGACGGCCGAGGCACGGGGGAAGCCCATGTGCTGCTCCACCGTGTCCGGCTCGCACAGTAGCCCGCGGGTGGCCCGGTCATTGTTCTCCCCTCTCCCCATGTGCAACAGCATCACGTTGATGGTGCCGACGCAGGTGGAGTAGATCCAGATGAGGGCCAGCGCCAGCCGCCGGCGCGTCCGAGTGACGATGGCCAGGTAGTGGATGGCGTGGCACACGTACAGGTAGCGCTCCAGTGCCATGAACGTGATGGTGAGAAGGCTGGAAAAGATGCTGACGGTCCCCACAAAGTACTGGGCGTTACACCAGGCGCCGAACGCCATGGTGCGGCGTTGGAGGAGCGAGCTGATGACTGGCGGGCCGAAAGTGACGGTCTGCAAGAGATCACTCAGGATCAGGTTCTTAAAGAAAGCCACGCGCGGCTCCCAGGAGAGGTCCTCGGAGCGCCCGAGTCCAAGGAGGGTGAGTCCATTAACCAGAAAGGAGAAGAGAGTAAGCAACACGAAAACCCACACCAGCGCCGGGACTGCCTGTTCATGGGGCAGGACGCACAGAAAGAGGCAGCCGGCACGGTGCAGGAGATCAGTGGCGCGCGGTTCGGTGAGGTTCCCCTCGTTGGACCAGTCGCACTGCGCGACGGGGTTGTGCGACGCCACCGTCTGCACAGGTGCTGTTGGCATTTTGATCTGTGGAATGTGTTGGAGGGTTACCAATCATGTCATTGCGCGCTCAATCCATACAGCTGCCACTCATCTGTAACTACGGTGCGCGTAAACTAAGTTCCCGGGGAGGGGGGGAGCGAGGGAGCGATAAAACAGCGAGGCAGTTAGTTATGGAGGACAAAAAATTACTTAAGAAATAAATGAATGCATGTATGAATAAATGCGTAAATACACGTATAAACGAATAAATGCTTATTTAAACGAATACAGTAATGTATTAATATAAGTTTACACCTAAACAGAACATAATTAAATAAATAATATTCTAAATTTCTGTATTTCTACATTGATTTATTTCTACATTTCTGTATTTTTTCATTTATTTATGCCTGTATTTCCAGCAGGGCCGAGATCTATTGAAGTAAATCTGTGCCATTGGGGGTTGAAATAAAAAGGTGATTGAATTTCTAGCACTGAATATTTATGCATTGAAATTATGTACCTGAATGTTTTTCAACATTAAAACACCGCAAAAAAATTCAACCTAAAAAAAAAAATATTGAAATATTCAGCCGCAAAAGAAATGACGGTTACAATATTCAACCCAAAAAATTTCAACCTTGAGACACCAACATCCGGGACACTAAGGTAGACTAATCGATTCTAGATTCAAGATCAGGAGCGTGCGTCAAGCTAAAGGAGCGAGCACCCAAAACACCTTCGGCTTCGGATAGTAGCCATGTCCAATAATAACGGGGCTTTAACTCTTCTTTATGCCATCAGTGTGGCAACGTATGAAGAAATACATAAAAGAACATATAATGTTTGTTGGAGCCATTCTGAATACTGCAATGGGATGGCGCTGTTTTTGCCACCAGCCTATTTAACACCAGGGCTAATTAGTGCAGGTGTGGCGCACAGCGAGGCAGATAACTTTTGACCGTGAGGCACGGCGGATTGTGAACCGAATTGTTTGTTTTTCTTTTCGTGATATAAATAAATGGATTGACATATCCGACGTTAAGTTAAGAAGTTTGAAAGTAAGTTATTTTTAGTTTAAGACACAAACAGCACGCCGGAAACCACGAGTACAAAACAACTTAAATGTGCGCCAACAATTAGTCAAAAGTTTGGCTCAGTATGAGAAAAAGACCGATCAAGTTTAGACAGCACGATCCTTGTGCTGTTTGAGCACCTTGTCTTCGACGGCGATCCGCTGAATGGAAACGCTGGCGCGTGCTTTGGATATAGCGTTAGTCGTATACTACGGGCGCAACGCGTCTCACATTGGACAGTGGAGCAAATCACGCAGCCACGGGCGGAGATCGGTGACCGGTAGCGGGGATTGGCGGCGGAGGTCGTTGATGGACAGCGGTGATTGGTAGCGGATGTCGGTGAAAGTACGCTGGAGCCTCACAGTGGATAGTGAGGCAGTCCGAACTCTGTCACGACGGAGGTTGGTGACCGTTCTCACATTGGTCAGTGAGGATTGGACACTACGTCACCAAGTAAAGAAAAGTTGGTTGGACCTGGAACGAGCCGCGAGGTATGAGCAGTTAAACACACACGAGTAGGAAGGAATGAAGCAGAGCTGCCTGCAGTTATTAAAGTGTAAACGGCAAGACTGACGAGAACACAATGGATGGACATTTGGTTTATCGACATTGACATTTTCCAACAAGGACTTGAAATAAGAGACATTTGGGTTTGCAAGAAATGAAAGTGTTAATGGTTTGTTTTTTATTCTGATGCTCGTTTTTCATGATATTGTGAAATATTGCTGTTTTCTGGGTGGTTGACTGGAAAACAAGGTAAAATGGATGAAGATCATCAAGGTACTGAGGTAACAAATGTGTCAGCTGACTTACAAAAGGTTAATGAGGATGAAGCCTCCGTGAAAAAAAGGTCTGTAAAATTGACACAAAAAGTACTGCTTTCCAAACTAGGTGGCTTAGAGACACTAAGAAAATCCAAGTTAAGTAAAGCTGCCAATATAAAACAAACTGTTCAAGGGTTAATGTGTCAGTCTGGTTATGAAGCTGAAATAAAAGGTAGCTTCAGCAAATATCAAGCCTTGATTAAAGACGCAAAAGTTGCACATAACCAACTGCTTGAGTTGCTACCCATAGATGAAAAGGAAAGGCATGAAACCTGGTTCAAAGCAAAGCTGTTAAGTGTGAACGAATTTTGCCATTGCGTAGAAAATCGTTTTAAGAGTGCAAATAATGGTACTACTGAAACCGTTGCCCTTGAGGATGATATAGAGCCAACGGATAGTGTATCAAATGTTGGTACATCATCATGCACTAAAAGCCGTACCAGTGAAAGATCAAGTCGATCAAGCAAAGCTGCATTGGAAGTTGCGCAAGCAAAAGCCAGGAAAGCTGCACTCATAGCACGTGCAGCAGCGTTAAAAAAGAAACATGAATTGGAACGGGAGGTGGAATCAATAAGGAAAAAATTGGAACAGGTGGAAATGGATGCTGAGATTGAAGCCTCAGATGCAGAATTGGCAGTACTGCAAACATTTTCAGATCAGGATGGTATGGAGTCGTACTTTGAGAAGCAAAAATCAAAAGAAAGCCCTAACATCTACAAGATTGATGAGTAATAAAGGTTTATCTACTGCTAATGTTGCACATGCAGTTGATGACAATTCTACACAACAGATTCTGCAAAGGCAAAATGAAATATCCGAGCTGCTCTTACAACAACACAAAGCAAGCCAACTGCCGCCTAGACAACTACCTGTTTTCGAAGGTGACCCATTGAAGTTCAAAATGTTCATGCAAGCTTTCAAGCATTGTGTGGAGGAGAAAGCTGCATCTAAAGGGGATTGCATGTATTTTTTGGAAAGGTACACCAGGGGGCGTCCTCACGACCTTGTGCAAAGCTGTTTACATATGAGTGCGGAGAGAGGTTTTGAAACAGCTAAAGCTCTCCTACGGGAACACTTCGGCAATGAAACAAAGATTACAGCAGCATATATGGAAAAGGTTCTCAACTGGCCTGTGGTGAAGCCTGAAGGTGTTTTGTTTCTACAGGACTATGCATTATTTCTACGTGGATGCTATAATGCAATGTCAGATTTGGAGGACATGAAAGAGCTGGACTTGCCGGCTAACCTCAAAATTATTGTTTCAAAACTTCCTTTTAAATTAAGGGAAAAATTCTGTTTGCGGTATTCGGGAGCGACAACTCCGCAAACCTAACTTTAAAGACGTTGTACACTTTGTGGAATATGAAGTAAAAATCTTGTCTCATCCTATTTTTGGTGATATTCAAACTACTGAAAGAGAGAGGCAGGTTAAAAGGGATGTGTATACAGCCAAGTCTAGGTCGAAGCAAGGTAACTTTGCTACAAACGTCTGTGCTGTTAGCAACGTGCAACGTGCAACGCAGGGACACACAGGAAGGTAAACACAGGGAGAGCAACATCGGCATCAATTGTTTATTCTGTTTGCAAGATCCCAGTCTGGATGAATGTCAACGACTTGCAAAAAATAAACATTGTGAAAAGATCAACTTCTTAAAGGAAAAAGGAGTATGTTTTGGGTGTCTCAACATTGGGCATTTGAGCAAAAATTGCGATAAGCGGAAAACCTGTGAGAAATGCAAACAGAGCCATCCAACAGCTTTACACATTCACGTCAAACAAGTGGACAATCGATGAACAGCAGTGGCATCTATCCCAAGGAACCTAAACCAGCTGTAAACCATACGCTTGTGTCAGCTCAGACATTTGGGAGCCAGACCGGGGCCGGTGGTAGTGGAATGCTCTCCATCCTGCCAGTTCAGGTTAAAGCACAAAAGGGCAACAAGGTCATTCAGACTTATGCTTTTCTGGACAATGGCTCGACATCCACATTCTGCTCTGAAGCTCTTATGCGTAGACTTAATCTTACTGGAACAAAGTCCAAAATAGGTTTGTTAACGATGAGCCCAAAGACATCAGTGTCAACATACATTGTGAATGGACTTGAAGTAGCTAGCCTTAATGGAACAAGGTACTACAGTCTTCCAAATGTTTACACACAGAAAAAGATGCCAGTTGACACAGCAAACATCATGAAACCAGAGGACATATCACAGTGGCCTTACCTTGATCACATTGAAATCCCTGAAATTGATGCTACCGTGGAGTTATTAATAGTTATTAATGGAGTTAATGCTTCAAAGTTGCTAGAACCATGGGAAATTGTGAATAGCCAAGGTGAGGGTCCTTTTGCTGTTAAAACCCTATTAGGGTGGGTGATCAATGGCTTAGGAAAGGATTCTAAAGACAATAGGAACGGCATTGGCTATCCTTCTGTTTCTGTAAACAGATTATCTGTAGAATCACTTCAGCTGTTATTGGAGAAGCAGTACCAAAGTGACTTCAATGAGAAAATCGCCGACGACAATGAAGAAATGTCAAGGCAAGAGGCCAGATTCATTAAAATAATGGATCAATCTGTAAAGTTAAAGGACGGACATTACAGTTTAAAGCTGCCATTTAAAGCCCAAGAGGTAACTCTGCCAAACAACCGTTGTATTGCTCAACAGCGCCTCATTGGACTAAGAAGGAAAATGGAAAGAAATGAGAAATTCCACCAAGAATACACAAGCTTTCTTGAAAATGTCATCAGCAGTGGCTATGCAGAAATGGTACCACAGGATGAGTTGCGTTGTGGAGAAGATAACCTGTTCTATATACCTCATCATGGCGTATATCACCCAAGGAAGGGCAAGGTCCAAGTTGTCTTCGACTGTGGAGCTAAGTTTAAAGGAACTTCTTTGAACGAACAACTTCTGCAGGGTCCGAACCTTACAAGTTCCTTAATAGGAGTGTTTCTACGATTCAGACAAGAACCAGTTGCTTTTATGTCTGATGTGAAGTCTATGTTCTATCAAGTTAGAGTGGCCGACGAAGACAAAGACTTTCTAAGGTTCCTGTGGTGGCCTAATGGAGATCTGCACAAGCAAGTTGAAGAATATAGAATGACTGTACATCTCTTTGGAGCAGTGTCGTCGCCTAGTTGTGCATGTTATGCTCTAAGGAAGACAGCAGACGACAGTCGGAATGGATTTTCGGATGAAGTGATTGACACGGTATATAAAAATGTCTATGTGGACGATTGTCTGAAAAGCTCACCGTCTGCGCAAAAAGTCCAGGACCTGACTGAACTTTGCCAGAAAGGAGGGTTTCATCTTACACAGTGGATAAGTAGCAGTCGCAAAGTCCTTGAAACAATTCCTGAGAAAGAACATTCTAAAAGTGTGAGTGAACTAAATTTGGACATAGACGAACTTCCGGTGGAAAGAGCACTGGGGCTACATTGGTGTCTGGAAAATGACAAGTTTAACTTCCATGTGAACTGCAAGGAACGGATGCAAACACGCGGAGGGATCTTATCAGTCACTAGTGCAGTGTACGATCCCTTAGGGTACGTTGCCCCAGTCCTTCTTCCAGCCAAGCACATATTACAAGAGTTGTGCAAAAGGAACTATGGCTGGGATGAAGAAGTTCCACAAACCTTAAAACAGCAGTGGATAAAGTGGTTAACTGACCTGAAAGAGATTTCAGAGTTCCGAGTGAGTAGGTGCTTGAAACCACATGACTTTGGAACACCAGTCCACGCCCAGTTGCATCACTTTGCCGATGCCAGCGAAAGGGGATATGGTACGGTAACTTACCTAAGGTTACAGAACAAAGCAGGTCATGTTCATATTTCCTTTCTTCTTGGAAAGTCCAGAGTAACACCTCTTAAACCCGTAACCATTCCTCGTTTGGAACTCACTGCTGCCGTTTTGGCTGTTCGAGTGGACAGGATGGTAAAATCAGAGTTACAGCTTTCTTTGTCAGAATCCTGTTTCTGGACTGATAGTACTACAGTCTTAAAGTTCATCAGCAATGAAAACAAGAGGTTTCGAACATTTGTGGCCAACAGAGTAGCCATCATTAGGGAATCTTCAGAGCCAGCACAGTGGCGCTATGTTCACACAAAACAAAATCCTGCAGATGACGCATCTAGAGGACTGACAGTCCATAAGCTTTTGAACAGCAAAACATGGCTATCGGGTCCGGAATTCCTGTGGAGAGCAAGAGAAACATGGTTACAGTACGAAGTGGAGTCCACATTGGAGGAGGATGATCCAGAGGTCAAAGTAGAAATCTCCACAAACGCAATAACCATTCAAGAGGATAATGCAACCAGCCAACTCATCACCTATTTCTCTGACTGGAAAAGGTTGAAAGTCGCAGTTGCATGGTTGCTGTTGGTCAAAGGGACTCTATTGGAGTTGAGTCAAAGAAGGAAGCAACTGGTGAAAGATGGAATGGCTAATCTTGATGTTGACAGAAAAATGTTGGAAGCCAGAAAGTCATTGAAACGAGAAGGTGTATCAACGGAGGATCTATTAGCAGCAGAAAATGCTATCCTTCAGTTCTGTCAAAGGGAAAGATTTGACACTGAGATTTGTGTACTAAAGACAGGAAAACCTGTTAAAGGGTGTAGTCCTATCTACAAGCTGAATCCTGTCTTAGAGGAAGGACTAGTAAGAGTTGGTGGAAGATTGTCCAGGACTGCAATGCCCGAAGAGAGCAAACATCCAGTCATCCTGTGTAAAGATCAGCACATCTCCATGTTATTTCTTTAACATATTTATGAACAGACAAGACACGGTGGGAGAAATTACATCCTTTCCAAATTGAGAGAAAGGTTCTGGGTAACTCATGCCAATGCAGCAGCAAGGAAAATCTTGTCAAGTTGTCCCTTTTGCAGACGTCACCAAGGAAAATTGTGTGACCAAAAAATGTCGGATCTCCCCAACGAGAGGATTACTCCAGACTTGCCTCCATTTACTAATGTGGGAGTGGACTATTTTGGGCCTATTGAAGTAAAACAAGGACGTTCTTATGTGAAACGTTATGGGGTTATCTTTACATGCATGGCCAGCAGGGCAATTCATTTAGAAGTGGCACACTCGTTAGACACAGACTCCTGCATCAGTGCTATTCGTCGATTCATATGCCGGAGAGGACCCGTGGCACACTTTCGCTCAGACAATGGCACAAATTTCACAGGTGCAGAAAAGGAACTAAAAAGAGCAATTGCAGAATTAAACCACAGATCAATTGAGAAGGCTTTAATTCATGACAATATCAAGTGGACGTTCAACCCACCTGCAGCTTCCCATTATGGCGGTGCTTGGGAAAGCATGATCAGACTGGTCAGGAAGGTCTTGGTATCTGTTTTACATCTACAGACTCTAACTGATGAAACATTAGTCACAGTCTTATGCGAAGCCGAAGCAATCTTGAATGACCGACCAATTACGAGAGTTTCAGAGGATCCTAATGATTTAGAGCCACTAACACCTAATCATCTTCTTACTTTGAAAAGAAAACCAGTTTTGCCTCCAGGTCTGTTTGATCAAAAGGACCAGTACGTAAGACGAAGATGGAAACAGGCTCAATATCTTTCAGATTTGTTCTGGAAAAGGTGGACGAAAGAGTATCTTGCAACGCTACAGGAAAGACAAAAGTGGAACAAAACACAACGTAATCTTTTGGAAGGAGATATTGTTTTGATTGCAGATGCTACAGCACCACGAAATTCTTGGATGATTGGAAGGATTATTAAAGCCTTTCCAGACAAATCAGGCATAGTTAGATCTGTGCAAATCAAAACCAAAACAAATGTAATTGAAAGACCAGTGACAAAATTAGGACTATTGGTAGAGCAGTCAATGTAAAAGTAAAACAAACGCACCAAAAGAGGGTCAATTTGTTTGTTTGTTTATTATTTTTGTTTGCAAACGTTAGTTTCGTTGTATGAATGTCTCCATACATGAATTGTTTATAATTGTCATGTCTTGAAGTGCCATGAACAATTAGGGGCCGGTTGTGTTGGAGCCATTCTGAATACTGCAATGGGATGGCGCTGTTTTTGCCACCAGCCTATTTAACACCAGGGCTAATTAGTGCAGGTGTGGCGCACAGCGAGGCAGATAACTTTTGACCGTGAGGCACGGCGGATTGTGAACCGAATTGTTTGTTTTTCTTTTCGTTATATAAATAAATGGATTGACATATCCAACGTTAAGTTAAGAAGTTTGAAAGTAAGTTATTTTTAGTTTAAGACACAAACAGCACGCCGGAAACCACGAGTACAAAACAACTTAAATGTGCGCCAACAATGTTCACCCTGAACCAAAACGTTTGCTTGCCACTGACGATATACAACTTTATTACAAATATACAAATCGACTAAAATCATTTAAGCTCTGTTAGCCGAGTGTGTAGCACTGCCATTTTGTGTCACAATGTTATTTTGCGCGACACGGTTCGAATCCCGGTTGTGGCGGACTTTTAATAAATGTTCTTTTATGTATTTCTTCATACGTGGCAGTGACGTAGTGCTCACTTATACAATCGTAATCGCTACAATGGATATGGGATGCATTTTTGAACCTTTTTAGCACAAAATCTTTGCAAATGTGTGACGGAGGCAGACAATATCTGCCACTGTCGGGGGAAAACAAACACGCACGCGTAGCCAAACCAGAAGTTCAAAAACCAGTAGTCACGTAACACTTTCACTGAAAAATGGGTTCTTGTTTCAGACTTAATGAGCAAAAACAGGATCCCTTTGAGATAAATTCTAAAGCCTCGCATTAAGATGTACATCCCTTTATGTAAGACTCTGCGCTACTTGCAGGTCGCTGTGTTGTGCCAGATCCTCAATAAAGTTTACCCATGGTCATGAAGACTCATTTAACGTTACGTGGACTTTGAATGCCGCTTAATACCCAACTGAGATCGGCAATCAGGCAATCACAGGACAAGGCAGGAAGTGAAGTTACCCAGGGACACAGGAGACATGAAAACTAGCAGAACCAAAACCGTGACAGAACTCAAGGACCGAATTCCAGACGGTCCTCAAGGGGGACAGAACCAGAGAAAATTAGACAAGGGGCGGGAGGGTGGGGACCCGACGATCCTGGGCCGCGCGGGGAACTCCAGGTGATGGCGGCCGTGTGTCGTGTCCTTCGGGGGGTCTGCCGGGGCCCGGAACAGCGGCCAGGCCTCAGGGTCTCGGGGGGTCTGCCGGGGCGGCGCCTGGGCCTCAGGGTCTCGGGGGGTCTGCCGGGGTGGCGGACGGGCGTCGTGGCGTTGGGCGCCGGGCTCTGCGCCGCCGGCTGCGTGGCGGGGGGCGCCGGCCCAACCGCTGACCCCCCCCCCCCCTCAAGGGCCGGATCCCAGACGGCCCCCAGGGTTGGGGGGGAGAGGACCAAGGGACGGGAGGGAGGGGGCACGATCAGGGGTTGTGGGGCCGGGGCTGGAGACGGGACAGGCAGAGACAGGCGTCGGGGGGCTGGAGACGGGGCCGGGACCAGCGGAGACAGGAGTCTGGGGGCCGGGACGGGCGGAGACTGGCGTCTTTCAAAAGTCTACTTAAGTAAGTAAAGGACAAACGTCTCAAGAAAATACTCGGTTTGGAATTCAGAGGGCAATGAACTGAATGATGACGATGTCACATATTTGCTTTGATGTATTGTGGGCGCCCGGTCTTCTGAGGGGGGTCAGTGGCTTCAGGTGGGAATAAAGGAGCAGCCGAAACCCAAGGGTTGCAGAAAATTGAACGGAAGTTTTATTTGTTATAATCTCAGGGGAAAAGGGGAGGGGGCATAAACAAACTCAAAACGCCGGGTTCACCGGGAAAAAGTTCGTAAAAGTCGCCGAGACTACCGCACAACTTGTGGTCTCGGTGAGCTTCAGAGACAAACCCCCGTTCCCGCTGGTCAGGTGTAAAAGGTTTTTAATCGTGCGATCATAGGCCAGTACTTGACTGTTCAAGTGTGTGGTCCGTATTGGACTTCAGAGTTTCAGCGTAGCCATTAAGTTCGCACACTTTCCTTTTCAGGGTGTGCACTTCATTTTTGGCACAAGAAAGTGAAATATTCACATTGTTTCCAGTCTCTCGGGTTGTTTCTACGGGATATTGTGAATAATGCTTGTGTAGTCTTTAAAAAGTGATGGTGTCTTTAAAAAGAGAGAAAAATGGTGGTGAATCTTTCAAAAGGCTACTTAAGTCAGTAAAGGACAAAGGACACACTTTTTCCATGGCGCATTCCGTTGGCATCGAAAAAAATCGCCCCGGTACGTATATACATACATATACACGTATCCATGGCAACGGATTGCGTCACACCTCAATCATATATGCGTGTGTATATGTATACGTCTATATAACTATACGTATACATATAAGGAGTTTGGGAAATAAGAATGCAATTCAACACAGATTTAATCAGAGCATTTATTTATATTCCCTCTCTGTTAGTTACATTATGCTTCTGATACGTGCAAATTATCCCGATCCAGGCTCCTCTTCATGGCTCCTTGTTGGTTTTAGAGAATGAAAGAAGACTGGGTCTGGCATAGATCCTCAGCTGGGGTACATCTGGCTTTTCCAAAATCGAGGCTGAAAAGTAGAAGGGGCCGTGCTTTCGGCATCAGGACCCTTTGACTTGTCAAACCTGTCAAAGCGGGGTTCTGACTCATAGACGGGGTCATCATTTACCATGGCAACAGGTGTGCAAAAGGCTGGGCCTCCTTTCTAATCCAGTGGATCTAAGGATATTAATACAATGGACTATAGCCTGAGCCAGATCAAGGAAAGTGTCAAATGTTTTTATTCAAAATCTTCCACTTAATTATTATTAACCAAACTTATTTCAAATTTGCTTTATGGAAGAATAGGTTTGTGGAATCTGATTGTCTATTAAGATGTAGCCAACATAAAAAACAATTGAAGATTTAAAAATATGCCGAAACAGAAACACGACTGTGAATGTATTATCGGAAATACTAAACATCAACTAAATGTTGCTCAAATTTATTTTCTTCAATTGTTATTATTATTATTTAGCATTTAATGGGCAGTGATGTACAGGGGGACGGCTTGTTCCAAGTGTAAACCAAAGGACATCAAGGATACATGGACTGTTTTGCTCAATCCTGTTGAAGGGCAGCAGGTCGAGACCGACAATGATCTCACGGTTTTGGCACAGATACGCAAAACAGTCATAATTTTTTGTCCAAATTGTAATGTATGTTTACACTGAGCAAGAGCGATTTCATTGATGTTTGTAACAACAACAAAAATTCTTAAGCTTCACAATTAGCTCAAAGACAAGGTTTTTAAGTGTTTATGCTGAAGAAGCACCTTTCATTAGGATTTAGATATTCAAACAGCTCTTTGGCCACTTAAACACTTTCAGCTCATTTTACTCCTCACCGTCCTAACCAAAAATACTTTTAACTGCAGCCATGGAGTTTTTTTCTTTTTTCTTTTGACTCATAAAAACAAGTCCTCTTTTAACCAAGCAATGACTGACACCCGGTGTTTAAGACTGGTTAATGCAGTGCAGGGGTGATTGTTTCTACGCAGCCCCCCTCCCCCAGGCTGCTGCATATTCATGGTTTTAACAATCCCACAAAGTGTCCTAAAACAAAATTTAAATGATTGTAAGAATCTGATTTTCATACCTTCATGCCTGTGGACTCTGTTGGAACCTCAACATACCCCTTTTCAGGTTGTACATGGTACATGGCATCGTTAAGAAGACACACTTCAATAATATATATATATATGTATTCATATTTTTGAATATACACATCAAATTGTTGGCACCCTTCCTTTAAAGAAAGAAAAACCACCAATGGTCACTGAAAAACATTGAAACTAACAATTTCCTGTGTATGTTTGTTTCCTGTGTGTATGTTTTGCAATTTGAAGAATGACTACTGCCAGACATAGTTTGCTTTTAATAAAGGCCCAGAATATCCCTGTTTAACATTTAACATTGTATGACTTAGATTGACATGGCTGTTGCCATGGAGGAGCTGGGGGGGACGGGTGAAGGGGGAGGAGTGATGGCATACCCCCAGCCTTATAAAGGGTGTGTTTGTCTACACGGTTCAGCTGCTCCCCCAGGGAATGTCCAGGAATAGAAGGAGGTAAAGAGCAGAAGAAGGTGGAGAGAGGTGGAGAAAAAAAATGGAAAAGAATAAAAGAATCACAGGAGATTTTCTCCTGATTCTTCATTCCCTCTCGGTAAGACCAGAGTCCCCTCCCACCTCAAACCGTTTGTCTCTCACCTAACCGGAGAGAAGTCCTGAGCCGCGTGGAGCGTCAGCTGCTGCTGTCAGTCAATGAAGGCGGTGACATAAGTCGGTCGGCATTGAAGCTGAACTTACACTTAGGCCCTACGGGGGGGTTAGCCGGTGGGTGGCGAAGGGGGTGAGAGGAGGCTAAGATGGAAAGAGGAGAAGGCGAGGATTAGAACGTGTACAATGGTGGAAGGGTGATAAAAATAAAAAATAAAGTGCTGAGAGCAGGTGAACCCCTGCTGCTGCTTTCATTTGAACTAACCTTATGAATGGCTAAGAGTTTCAGGGCAGCCAAACTAAATAGTTGGAAACCAGATGAGCATTACCTGCTTATTAAATTGCTCCATATTATTTACTTTTAATTAAAATTGAAATAAATGATGACAACAGAAAGTATCCCTGAACAAGGCCAAAAATCATTAGTACATCATTATAGTCTACAGAAAATATATTGTACAAAGCTAGGGGATTATTGCACCTTCCTGTGGGGTGCTCCCAATGACAATGCTAACGTAACGTTTAGCTGTTCCTGCCTGCCACAGTTAGCATCTTTAGCTTCCATCACTTTGTCAATCTTTTTGGTACCAACATGTAAATGTTCTTGTTCTCATTCGTACAACTTGCTGTGATTCAGCATGTTCAGATGCTAATACTTACTAATTCAGACTAAATGTAAAGTATAGTGACGGTATTTTGCTTAACATTGAAACTCATTGGCACTTGTAAAGGACTTAGCAATTTTATTCTAATTATTATTAGAATTCATTTATTTTGTGTTGAGTTGGTGTTGCAAATATAACTAAATTTTAACAATACGGTCAAACTAAACTGAAATATGCCAGCTAAACTTAATAAGAACTTCAGTCAACTGAAAGATAAAGTCTAAAAGCATCTCTTGGTGAAATCAAACCAAAGCAAGTTTAAATAGGGAAAATACTTACACTTGAATACACAGGTTGAATGTCCATGTGAAATTATGCGTTTCATATGGATTGATTTGAATGTTATCTACAGATGACACACTCCGCTTATTTCTGAGCCTGAACTTAGATCATTGCCCCACCTCCCTGTAAATACTTGCAGTGATGTGCAAAGCTCCACATTTTGAGCGAAATATAATTTATTTAATTCCTCACAACGGTGACTAATAGACTACATCATTAAATATTAAATCAGTTCTACAAGATTAAAATGATCAAAAATAGAAATACAAATGAATAAATTGTGTAAAGAAATAATCCACCTTCTCCATATCTGAAATTGTGATTCTGAATATTGGTTTTTAGTGGTTCTTTGACCCTATTTTGTTTCCCAGTGACGATAAACGGATTAATGGAACTTAATTGCATCATCTCTAGATAGAAAATTAGGAGTTTGTATTGAAATTAATCACATTGTTAGTTACATTGAAAAACAAAGGAGCTGACATCACATCTGTGCTTGTCTCTGTTCCACTTGCTTGATAACTCAATACATACATGATCAAGCATGAATCATTAAGCATGAAGTGTGTGGCTAGTGTGTAGTTTGTTTCATCAAAATTAATTTCTTAGATGTAATCTGAAGAAACATATCCATGCAAGTGTGCAGCATGTTTACACGTATGTGCTTATGCGTTTATGCTCTCATGCACTCACCATATAGGTTTGTAGGACCTTTATGATGCTGTCAGCACCATGGACAGAGCCTGCAAATAATTACTCAAAACAACCGGTAGGTTATTGGAAAAGGTTTGCGATAACACTAATGAACACAAAACACAAGGATTGTCTTCCTGTAAAATATCATTGAACATATATCTGGGCGGGGAGTGTTTCCTGTGCCATTGTGAGGGTTTCGGGACAGAGGATGTTGCATACCTACACACTGAAAAGCCCTCTGAGGCTAATTTGTAATTTGCGGTTTGTAACTAGACAAAATAAAATGAATTGAATTGAATATGACCTTTTAATCAGCCTCTCCTTTTTTACAGTGCGTGCAGAATGCAGCAACATAGGTGCCGGGCTACTTCACACAGCAAAGGGTAAAGGCCTCCTAATTCTATTGTCAGAGGAAAGGCTTTCTTGTCAGCATGACGGCTGTAGCACAGCTGCCCTTGTTTCTCTGCCAAAGGGACCGTTCATTGGGCATAAATAGATTTCCAGTTAAAGAATTACTGCTTAACATTCCAGCGTAGACCAACAACAGCAGAGACTCTCGGATTGACACGTCTGTCAGCTGACGTGGTTGTCTCAAGTGGAAAATGAATTATAGCATGTGTACATTTGATAATAGAGTGCAACTAACTCACGAATATAACTCTTTATTCTCTGTGGTATTTATCTCCGCTTTGATTCTAATTAAAGTATCTCCTCCATCACAACATTAGTGGCAAATATACATATGTACACACACTTTTATATTCATTGAATTATTGTTATTATCAGAAGATAAAATGCATGATATGACATCGGAATCTTATTTGCCATAAACATTTTTTTATTGTTGCCTAATTTCGTTAGCTTGGTAAAGGTAACTCACAAAGATGGACATGTTTAGAAAAAGATAACACCCGACAAGCAAACACAGACACACAGAAACACACACGATTCATTTTGTTTCAACGGAACTGGAAAATAATGCTTACAATGAAAAACTTGATGGTTTATTTATTTATTATTTTTATCATTTTTCATAGGAGCCCCCATAAAGACCAAAATTGCTTGGGGGGGATGTGCATAAACACGTTTGGGAAGCCCTTGCCTCCACATACGTGAGAGGCTTTTGTTTGTGTCCTTGTTGACCAGGAGAGAAACCAATCGGTAAAGTAGTGCACAGACACTTTGGGCTGAACCTTTTTGTCGTCCCTCGCTCTGCACGTTTGGACTTCTGAGTGGCGCTCTTCTCCACACAGGGCTACTGGGAGCCAATAGGCTCTGACAAATCAACCGAGGGGTTGAACCTGCAAATCGGCCAATCACGGCCTCAGAAAAGTTCTCAGGAAATCCAGATTTCACTGCTCCAGTTTCTGTGCTCTGGGCCTTGTACCGAAGCCTCTCTAGATGTGTTCTGCTTCATTGTATCAAAGTAAAACTTCCCACACACTGTGCTATGACATGCAGAGGTTTTAGCCTGATAACTCCAATGTTTTACCCTGTAAGGCAAATCTGAAAAAAAACAATTCTGTGTGCCATCTTCATTTACTTTGTAACATTTACACATTAGAACCCACGATATACACACACACAACCCATTAGAATCCAGATTGACTAAGTAATTTCAGAGAAATGCCCGTTTGCCATTTTGCACCAGAGGCCAAAAGACAGGCACAGGGTGGAAAAGGTACAGATGTCATAAGTGCAAGGACAAGGACAAGTCCGGATCAGTGAAGACAGGGAGCCAGTCAGATAGATGAGTTAAAGGACCCTGCGAAAGGGGCAGCGAATCTGCATGCTTGGAGATGTTAATCTCTGCGTGCGTGTGTGTGTGTGTCATTAATGTGGACGTGTATGAAATCAAAAGTCTGTTTGCACAGAGATGCTCAGTTGATCCTCTGCCAAAATAGCCTCCAGCTGCCTGATGCCTGCGCTGTGTTTTCTATTCTTTTTTTATAAATGTCATCAAGCTTGTCTGTTATCTATATGGGGGTTTGTGGACACTGCCACACAAGGGGATGTCCGTCAGGACAGTGTGCGAGGGCACAAACTGAAGTGGGATTTGATTGGCCGTCCATTGTCTGAGGAGGGGGACCCTTGGCCAATCCTGATCATTTTCAGTAAAAGTGAAGCGGGATGAGCGGGTACTTATGGGGGTAAAGTCCCCTGAACTGTGTTGCAGGGAGTCTTTTTCACTGGTGTCTGTTGTTCAGCACAGCCGGCCGCCATGGTAAGGAAACGAAAACTGGAAAGGACTTTCATCATTTTAAGGATTTGCTTTTGTTGTCAAGTGATGAGCATATAAAACATATGGCAGAAGATGGATATTATTATCTGAAGCAAAAAAAAGACTCGGCCAGCCGGGAACTCCTCATCTGCAGTACAGCTGGGTTATCAGATGGATTTCTTTGCAAGCAATCTTTCCTCTCTTGGAATTGCTGGTCTTCTAATGAGAGGAAACAACGTTGTCTGCTTTGTGATGTTATTACAGGCGGACAGTTTTCCAGACTCCTAACGTTGTGTTGAGGACGTTTACTTATTGGATGTCTTCTTTGCTGTTTGTTTAAAGACTGTCATGATTTGTTTGATATTTAGATCTGAGTTACTAAAGATAGGAAGAGCGCAGCTTAGTAAATTGAGAAGACCTGCTGCCTTCTCTGAGTGTCCTAATTTAGGACATTCACCTTGAGAAAATCCCTCTCTAATCCTCTCCCAAATAGCTTTATAGTGAACTAATGGCTGAGTGACCTCCCATTTGGTTCTGAATTGACATTACATGTAATTTAGCTGACGCTTTTATCCAAAGCAACTTACAATAAGTGCATTTCAAACAGAGATACAAACTCAGAAGAACAAGAGACACCTTAAACTTGTTATAGATAAGAGCCTTTGTAAGTACAATTAAAGTGCTACAATTTGTTAGTCTTTTTAGTCTAGGTATAGTCTGAAGAGATGAGTCTTTAGTTTGTGGCAGAAGATGTGAAGGCTCTCTGTGGTCCTGATGTCATCAGAGAGCTCGTTCCACCATTTAGGAGACAGCAAAGAGTCGTGACATTGCTGAGTATTTGATTAGGTTCTGTCAAGCGAACGCGGCTATACAACCCAATTTAAGCCTGCAGCACATTCTCCTACCACAGGATTTCTCACAAACGGTTACGTTGGTTTTTCTTCTTTTGCAAACGAAATGTCCAGCAACACCATTGCACCTGCAGTCCCTGCAGTGCAGGACCCATTTTGGTAACAAAAGGATAAGTGGTTAAAATGACTTCCGAAGTAGAATGAACTAAAGTATGAAAGTTATGCGATAAAAAAGTCTGCAATGACTTCTGGTTTCACTCACAAACTCACTGTACCCTAAAACAAGCTAGCATGGTCAATAAAGTTCCGATGGTATGTATATGTATACCAGACGGCATTAGCAGAGAACAACACCAGTCTCAGTGGGAAGCCCCGACAGCCTGCAAACCACGTGTTCCCTGTCAAACCAAAGCTCTGACCTAACAGAAGGCTGTTACACCATAGACACTTTGTCTTTTAAACCTAAATGCTCTAAAGGTGTGAGTGGTTATGTCCTGATGAAGACGCTGTTATCCTCTTCGACTCTTCCACAATCATGTTTTAATGAGGACATGCAGCCGCCGGTAAATGCAACTGATAGGAAGCAGTAGCTTCTACCTCTCTAATCCTCTCTCCTGTCGATCCTCCACGTTCTGCACACTCTCCTCTCTGAAGCCCACCGACGCCCAAAGCGATGCCCGCTCCTTCCTGACCGAGGAGATGATTGCAGGTCAGCCCTTCATGGAGATTACACTCAATACCGTTCACTATACTAAAGCTGGTTCCAAGAGGAGCGGCAGATCACTGAATGAGCTGTTTATCTTGGTCGTTTTCATCAATTTAATCCATTGGCTCTTTTTTTAACAACCTGCCCTCATTCAACATTCAATTTCAATCTATTTCTTTCTCTCGTCCAGAGTTCAAGGCAGCCTTCGACATGTTTGACACCGACGGTGGCGGTGACATCAGCACCAAGGAGCTGGGCCAGGTGATGAGGATGCTGGGCCAGAACCCATCAAGGGAAGAGCTGGATGCCATCATTGAGGAGGTGGATGAGGACGGTGAGATCCTGGTTTGATGAACAAATGGATTTTTTCCTGGTTTCTTAGGTGGGTTGTGTGCTTTATTTAGTCTGGACGTCTAGACGAGGCCTAATTGGGCTTAATTTCTATACAACAAGGCTGCCAAGAGAAAAGGCTGTGTTTTTTATGACTCATTCACAGTAAGGAGACACTCCTGAATTGGTAATGTATTTCCATAATGTTGGTTGAGAGAAGGGTAAAGGTAGAGCAGCAGAGGCTGAGATGGACAACATTTTTGGATGTCACCATTCCCATAATGCATTTCCTTAGCATTTGGATTAACCTCTACCTACTTGTTAAATGCCCTCGTCCTTTAACTTGCTGGCCGGCAGCTTTTGACGTCTCACTCGTTAGTTATTGTCACATCCTCCAAAGATACAAAAGACATTATGGTAAGGTTGGTAAGAGTTGGTGAGGTAGAAATCAGACTCTGGTTGCAATATGCAAGTAGCTTTTACTCCACCTTTATATCTACCCCCCCTTCCTCAGGTAGCGGTACCATCGACTTCGAGGAGTTCTTGGTCATGATGGTGCAACAGCTCAAGGAGGACCAGGCTGGAAAGAGTGAAGAAGAGCTTTCAGAATGCTTCCGTATTATTGACAAGTATGACTGAATGAATACCAACTAGCACTTGTTAGCGCAAGGTTTTTGTTTTATCTTGAGCTGTGGATCAATTGTCCTTTTTTCTTTCAAATGATAAATAGATATATTTCAAAGGAGAAAATGGATTGTAAGGGGATTGAGATTCAGCAAGTGATCAAAAACACAACTTAAAGTGAACATGTTCCTTATGCGTGCATCTCGGCCAATATAGGGGCGAAATTATTTCCTGACAAAAATATTGTTCCAAGCAGAAGCAGTTGGCTGATTACTGTCAACGCGAGCGGGTCGTAGGCAAGGAGGGAGGACTCAGACGCGGAGTGTTCAAAATAGAAGGACTTTAATAGTCAAAGAATTCAAAACTAAACTCAAAAACCACTCCACCGGAAAAAGGGGGAAAAAAAACAAAGACCTCACAAAATAAACGACATGAACATGAATTCCAGACGTGGCATGGCGATGACGAAACGAGTAGACGGCCGTAGACAACAATGACGCGACAAGAGACTCACATGGCTTAAATACACAAGGGAGGTGCAGGTGATTGGACACAGGTGGAAACGATCAGGCACGGCAGACAATCACAGGGGAAGACAGGACAAGGCAGGAAGTGAAGTTACCCAGGGACACAAGAGACATGAAACTACAAAATAAAACAAGACAAAAACCCAAACCGTGACAGATTACAAGCATTAATTTCAACAGATTATATCCAGGAAAACCATTGTTATCTGACATCTATCTACCCCGAAATAACACAAAAGTCAAAAGTCCAAAAGTTTTTTTACATCTTCATTTGATATGGCTTCTTGTCCTCAGGAACGGAGATGGTTTCGTCGACCGGGAGGAGTTTGGAGAGATCCTCCATCTCACCGGAGAGCCCGTGGTGGAGGAGGACATCGACGAGATGTTTGGTGAAGGAGACACGAACCATGACGGGAAGATTGATTTTGATGGTGAGGTTGAGCTACTCATCGAGTTTCTTCACTGCTCTGGACTACGCAGCGTCTCTGCCATAACGTTTGCAGGATCATCAGAGGGAGAGGCTAGACACCTTTTCACTTAGACTGTCAGAGTATTCAGTGATACTCATGTGCTCTCTATTTTAGAGTTAGATGAGAATGTAGATCTCAAATCTTCATGTTGTTCTAAAATAACCAGACACTTTATAACCAACTGTCAGATGTAAAAGTGCTATCAAGCTTTCTCCCATTGTTTCAAGCACAGAACCTCAAAAAATATATATAACTCGAACTTAAAAGAAAAGAAGAAAAAATGTTTGTTTCTCTGCCGCAATCTCTCATCTTCAAATCTCACTCTTGACAAGAAAGTTTATGTGCATTTTTCCACAGTGCAGAAGTAGGCCTATTCCTTCATATTATATGAGACAAAATAGCTTTTGGTTGTCTCATTATTTAAAATAAATGCCTCCTACAGTAGGAACATTTTGTCTGGTAGCAAAAGGTTTCACCATTCTGTGTTGTGTTACAAAGCACAAACACACATTCTGCAGCAACATTTCACTGTTCATCTGTTCAGTGGCTTTTTGATTGACCGCTGACCTCCTCTTGTCTCCTCAGAGTTTCTGAAGATGATGGAGAACGTCCAGTAGCGAGGCCCAGCTCTACATTCCTTGGCCACCCTTCCTCAGAGAGAATGCAGAGCAAACTTTAAATGCTATAAACACTTGTGCAATTATCATTAGGATGTTATTTCTTGGACTCCGGGGCCCCCCCCCTTGAACCCCACTCCCTCGTCCCGACCCCCGACTCATACGAAACCCTGGGGCTCTGTGAGGAATCCTATAAATATCCATCCCTTCAACCCTTTTAAGACGAAGACTTGCCTGCGTTGTGCCAGCTGTCCCCTTCTGCAGCTGCCGCTTCTCCACTTCTCCAGAAATGCTACACCACTTAGCCCCCCCCCCCCCTCTTCTTCCAAAATAAATACCAGCTCCACCCTATTCTTTGCTTTCTAAATAAAAACCACTTTCTCCATGTTCATCTCTGCAAGTTTTTCTGCCTGTGTTGATCTCTCAGAATACGCAACCGCACGTGAAGTGTGGCCTTATCTAGGCCTGCCCTTAAAGTCAAACTAGCTCTCCATGCCTCCGAGCGGCCTCTGTTTCATATCTAAGGACATTTTTCGGTCTGTCGGCCATCTTCTGGTGGTGGTCAAACAGGAATCGAGGCTGCCATCGGCTCATCCCCCGGAGGTGAAGCCGAGCAGCCGGCCAGCACGCGATGCTCGAGGCGCTCACAGGACCGATTCTTCCTGTGGAACACACACAGGTCTCCCTCTGGGTATATAGCCTGCAGGCCCCCCACCACTTCTCAAAAAGCCAACATCCCGCCCCTTCCTTCATGGCTGCTCCCCGCTTCTCAGCATCCTATCCCAATTTGCTGCGTCTCACCTCGGGCCCCTCCCTCCAGGAAGTGCCCGCCGTAAAAGGAGCACCAGGATGACTGCCTCGGGCAGTGAAGTGCCGGGATGAGCGGGTGCTTGTCCCTGTCCGAGCTCAGCCCAAAATCTTCCTGCTATTCACGGCAAAAGGGGGCGGAGGCAGATAGAGAGAGGGAAAGAGAGAGAGAGAGAGAGGGGTGTGGGGGGGGGTAGATTGGGACTGGCTCCACAGCATTTTTCATTACCCGGTTTTGGGTTTCACGCACCAGATTAATAAGGCCATCATCACGAAACCAATAGGCAACTTTAAAATGTTAGCTCCCGCATCCCCTCCCACTGTCTTCATCTTCGTTGTGACTTATTTTTAAATGTCCTTTTATGAGATAAAGAGCCCATGTACCCGAAGGAATTCATTGGATTTTTGTGAATGTGTTCTGCTTCACAGAATATCCCGCTTACTCCTCACGTCCCACTTCTTCATCACGTCCCACCTCCTGATCATCTCAGTTTTAACAAAACCAAAAGGCATTCACTGAAAAAAGAATCTCTTTGCCTTCTGTCACACACACATACAACTCCAACTCAAAATGAACCTCTTTTACTTTCTCACTATGAGAAACAAGATTGTTTTTCTCTCCAAGGTGTGATTGGCTTGCCGTGGCCCCAGAACCCTAAAAGTTCAGGATACTAAATCTGGAGGCCTGTGGGAGGCAGGGGGCGGGACCTGGCCGTCCAGTTTAAAGTGTGTCTGAATCTTCACTTGACGTCTAGTCTCTCTGTTGGGGTGCACACGGATTGACCACTCCTCTTGGGCTTTTTTTTAAATTTCCTTGGATATCTGGGGAGGAAAAAGCTAATCCACAAACATGGTAAGACCAGAAATTGTGCAAATAATGGACCTGTTGAACTTTTTCCAAGTTGGTTTCAACCAGACAAATGATTATTTAAGCAAACAATTATGATGAGAGCATGTGGATTTATTGATTGGAACCTTTAAACGCCTTCTCTGGATAAACTCTGGATGTGAATCCTTTGGCTTTCATTTAAAAATGTCTGGACTTTTCTATCCATAAATACAATATGTTTTGAGTCGACATTTTAATAATTAGTTAATTTAAATATAATTCATAACGATTGAAAAAAAAGGTTTTCATTTAGTCATCAATTGGCTTAAGTAAGTATTAAGCGATACTGCTGGTGGCAGAAAGAGGAGCCAGGGAGCAGGGTGGGGGTCAGCCGGCAAGGTGTGGATTGTGCTTAGGTGGCAGATTCCCAAGGATAAGATGTCTGCAGCCATATACAGCGCGCTTAATGTGCCGAGCCGGAAATAGCCAGAGTCATTTCCACCAAGCTCGAGACGCACACCACGACATCCTGCAACAAACAAAACTTGAAAGCATGTCGTCATCACCGACACTAATGAGGCAGGAAATGATCATCCTAGAATAAGAATAGAGTAGTGGCTCCCACTCGTTATCCTCAATGGTGTAATATTCCAAAAATAGAAATTAAGATGGATATGGCCATATTGGTTTCCACTGGAATCATGAATGAAACCCGTGTAGTGAGTGAGTGATTTTTCTTCCAGACTGACGCGCAACAAGAGGCCCGCTCCTACCTGAGCGAGGAAATGCTGGCTGGTGAGTACTGGCTACAGTAACGCCTCACCCAAACATTTCTGGAGCCACGTTCCTTACATCTCGTCTTCCTGCAGAGTTCAAGGCAGCCTTCGACATGTTCGACACCGACGGTGGCGGTGACATCAGCACCAAGGAGTTGGGTCAGGTGATGAGGATGCTGGGCCAGAACCCCACGAGAGAGGAGTTGGATGAGATCATCGAGGAGGTGGATGAGGATGGTGAGCGATGGATGACAGCAAAAAAAGGGGCGCCTTTGTGCGCAAGCCAAGCCTTTATATGCATTCCACGTGTGTGATTAGGTGTTGGTTAAGTGCGCATGCGCAACGAGAGCACTGGTTTTGCTCTCGTCTTCAACAGGGACAACCCCCAGGGGGTCCGCGGAGGTACTGCAGGGGGATGGCCAAATGTTTGGTTCATATGACAAATCTTTCTTTTTTATTCATTTTTTTCCCCACAAATTTAAATGTATCCAGAATCAAAATTGTATTTATTGTCTTTAAATACAAAGCTCAATAATAAAACATGGCGCACCAGACTGTAGAATAGGGGGTCCCTGCTCCATCTCGCCATCAGTTTGGGGGACCTTGGCCTGAAAAACATCGAAGACCCCTGCTTTAAATGATAAGAAGCATACATTATAATGATAGTGCAGAACATGTCTGCACTTCTTTCCTTGTATTGTGTATGAGTCAAACTGTGTGCCAAGAGAAAACAATCAATAGTAGTAGACAATTCTTAAATTGATGGGCACTAACTTATCTCTCGGTGCTTCTGGGTGCCGTAGCTAATGCGTAGTACTACCTTAAGATTATATCGCACACGTTGTGTGCCACACAGGCCTTTATTTATCGGTCACGTTGTTCCTTTGTGCCCCCTCAGGTAGCGGCACCATTGACTTTGAGGAGTTCTTGGTCATGATGGTGAGGCTCCTAAAGGAGGACCAGGCCGGCAAGAGCGAGGAAGAGTTGGCGGAGTGCTTCCGTATTTTCGACAAGTACGTCACGCCGTCAACTGTGTGCTGTATACTCATTCTTCTGATTGTTATGTGTTATGAATGGCCTAATGTTTGGGATCCTGTGGGCGCAGGAACGGCGACGGCTACATCGACAGAGAGGAGTTCTCCGTCATCATCCGCAGCACCGGTGAGCCCATCTCAGAGGATGAGATCGATGAGCTGATGAAGGACGGAGACAAGAACGCAGACGGCATGCTGGACTTTGACGGTGCGTTCATCGTTCAGGATGATGATGAGCGATTGTTTTTTGTAATGCGCATTGCCTGCGGCATTTTTGTGCAAAACATGTCATTCATGTCAGCCTGATTTATAGAAAACTACTTTTTTAGAGTTATCTAAACCTCCCTTCAGTATTCAGTCAGTGTTTGACTATATATATATAAATAACTTGGTGCTATACCAATTTGCAGTTTGTAACTTCCTTTCTCAATAATGCCTTGACATCTTTCTTCTCTCTCCCAGAATTCCTCAAGATGATGGAGAATGTGCAGTAAACCCAGAAAGACTCATGGACATTCCTCCTCCTCCTCCTCCCTGTGAACCACCAGTCTGAATGCATCTGACTCCCCACTGTCCCAGTCCCCCTCCCCCCCAAAACACAAACACCCTCTCCTGTCCAGCTGGCACGCTGCTTGTCCTCTCCATCCTAAAAGGCACCTGGCGGGGGTTGCCAGGGAGGGGGGGGGTTGTTGCTCCACTCACTCGGCCTCTTGAGAATGCAGACAGGCCGTCCACAGATGCTGAGCTGACCCTGTCATCGGCCAGCCTTCCCTCCCCCGGCAAAGATCGTATCTAGATCTCGATTGGACGGCAGCATGTTACCTGCTGCTTAGACCAATTCAGTCAACCACTTCAGTGTACTAAGAAGTAACTGGCTTGAAAAGAATAAATGAATTAACACATGCTTGTAGTTGGTCCGTTATATTTATGGTCTGTGTAAAAAAAATGTTTTAAGGAATATCAATAAAATCTGTTTGTTTCTTCTTTTTGTCCAACTTGTACGGAAGAAAACTACTTTGCTTACGTTTTAAAACAGACTGACGTTCTGCTTGACCCCTCGAGTGTGGTTACGTAATGTTACCATGCAAAAAATATGTGTTCAACATTTTCAGCAAAGACAACTTTCAAATGTTGTGTTATGTCAGTGAACATTTTTACAGTCCTTCCATTACACTTCCTCAGCCATCCTCCCCAGATAACACCCAGTATTAAAGTCTGTAGTTACAGAAAAGGTTGGAAGGAGAGAACGTTGTTCCTTCATAACTAATGCACCATGTTGAGGTAAGACACCGTTTCCAGATGTGGGAAACTCCTCTGGAACCCAAATGAACCAGGCAGACTGGGCTTCTTAAACCACCGTGCACGTTTCTTTATTGATGAATTGAAGACACCATTGTGCCAAATGGTTACATAGTTCGTCACCATCATAGAATGATAGAAAATAAGAATAAGTAACAAATAACAGACTTTGGACTGCGCGTCAAAAGGAGACACCCGACCCCTCCGGTGGAACAGAAACAGGGCTTATGAGCCATAGTTCGCCTCGTCGAAAGCTTTGCGGGCTCTCTTCAGCTCCTCGTTCATGGTCAGCAGGTCTTTGACTCGGGCGAACTTCCTGGGGTCCTTGCGGATCAGGAAGACGATGTCCTCCACCTGGACGCGGCCCTGGCGGCCGATGGACATGGCTTTGTGAGTCATCTCCGTGACGAACTCGATCACCAGGTCCTCCAGGATGTCCACGGACTCCGTGTACGGGTTCTGGTCGTCCCCGAAGCCGTACATCATGCAGCGCAGCTCCTTGGAGAAGAGCCTCTTCCTCTTCCCGTGGCCGCCGACGTCCATCCCGCCGGAGCCGTCGTCCAACTCCTCGTCGTATCCGGCCTCGTCCTCCTCCTCCGCCATCCTGGAACAAAGCAAAGACCCGCGTGTGGGTGTATTACTCACGACCCCGTTGGGCAGCGGATAAATGCCGATATGCTCGCCTCGGAGTCGCGTAACGTTACCTCGTAGCAGGCTGTGGTCTCAGGGCACTTCCGCCTCTGCTTCCCTGACCGCGGAAGTGATTCGGAGTTGACAACGTCGAGCTGTAAAAAAACAACGCCCCCTGCCTCTTCCTCACTCATCACCAACTCGTTTCTGCATCACGTTACACGCCACAGGGCGTGACGGTAGGTAAAAAGTTATCGTACAGAAAACGCGATCTGTTGCTTCGTTTCGCTGATGTTTCTAAGCTCGGCGGAGCCACGTTTCGTTTGAAAGGGACAGTTTAACATGTGCCTGTCGCTCACAGTGCAGCATACAATACACGGCTTTGTGAAAACACTAGTCTGCGCGCGTGTGTGTGTGTGTGTGTGTGTTTGTACTCCAATAAATAACATTTAAAAATATTTCTACTGCGTATCGATTCAGTCTAAAACCGACGTAACGTGGGGACCGTGGAAATCTTCTAAAAAGTCCAAATTAATGAAACCATGACGTTACTTAGTTGGCGCGAGGTTGAGGCGAATAAAGAATAGTGAACACTGAAGAGAGGTCCCGTGAGGACAGTAAGTACGCTAACTTATAAATGATGAGTAACACGCGCACTTACTGTAAGTCGCTTTGGATGAAAGCGTCAGCTAAACGTAATGTAACGTGCGCGTCACCGTACGAGAATGACACGTACAGGCAAAACAAGACAGACACGCGACAAGGTAACTGGACGCACGCAAGTTGCAGCTGTATCCAACTGCTAATGTATTAACCTGAGTTATCTTTTTACCGACCACGCAACGTCGTTTTACAAAGCAAGCCAACCTAACGAATGGCGTCAAACGTTGGTCGCAACTGGGCACGTCAAACTTCGGAAACAACCATCTGGTGATGCCGTCGCCTCTGACGTCACCACCCAGCTGTCTTATTAATAACAAACATGACGTCTATGGTGGGGCGAGAGTCATTGTTTGGTTGACATTAGACATCTTGCTGACGTGGTTTTAACGGCGAACGTGAGCTAATGCTGGTCCTCACACCGGAGCTAATGCTAAGCTAACATCGCAGCTGGCTCGTGTAGTTTTAACTCGAAGCTAACTATCCAGCTGTATAGTTACTATAGACCCAGTGGAACCAAAGCCTAACTTGTCTCTCTCCCCCCCCCCCCCACCCCACCCTCCCTCCCTCCCTCCCCACCTCAAAGCGCTCCGCTACGGGGGTCGTGCAGGGCTGCAGACTCTCTGTGGTAGCGGTGTCCTCAGGTGGGAGCTCTGCATGGCGTGCCCTGTGCACTTCTTCTGCCGGGGGCTTCGCACTGTTGGATTGGTTCTCTTTTACTACGTCTTCTCTATAGGGATCACCTTCTATAACAAATGGCTGATGAAGGTAAGAGAAAGCGGTTCAGAAAGCACTCTGCATTAAAACTGTTCCTCTGCACAGGTCACACGTGGATTTCCTTCTTGCAACGAAGGCAAGCGTGTTTGTGTCCTGGTTTCAACTTGGTTGCCTCCCGGTGTCTCAGGGTGCAGGACCTTGACCGAGAACCCTGAGACACCGGGCCTAAATGACGAGGCCCGTTTCTCTCTTTCAGGGCTTCCGCTATCCCCTCTTCATGACGTTGGTTCACCTCGCCATCAACTTTTGCCTGTCGGCTCTGACGCGACGGGCCATGACGTGCTGGACGGGGAAACCCCGCACCATTCTGAGCTGGAAGGACTACCTCCGGAAAGTGGCTCCCACGGGTGAGCTCGTATACTGGAGAGTTTCAGCCAACTTAAAGCAACACAAAGTGCTCCGTGAACGGAGAAAAATACATCTTATCACCTTCACTCATTGACTCCGCTTTCAGTGATGAGTACTTTGACTGAAGTCCACATTGATAGAAACATATCACACCTGAGGGCATGTAGTCTTTGGACTGGATGACCCCATTTTCTGTTTAGTATTGGGTCAGCAAATAAGCCTTGACAGTCTCTACCCTAAAGTCCCCAATGAGCAGGTTTCACTGTTATTAAGTTCAATGGGATATTTTGAAATATTCCAAAACACGATATACTATCTTCTCATTCGCAATCGATACTCTCATTATAGGCATACAAGAACAGGATTTATTGCAAGGTCCCTAGTCTGCTAAGAGTCCTAAATTGTGTCCCCAGCCTTGGCCACAGCACTTGATATTGGGCTTTCCAACTGGAGCTTCCTTTTCATCACCATTAGCTTGTGAGTTTGTTTCTTCGACGTTTCAAGAAATGCACAATACTATCAGTATATACCCTGTTATTGGATTGTTCCATTCTATTGTGTGTTGTCTGATCCCAGGTACACCATGACCAAGTCTTCAGCGGTGCTCTTTATCTTATTTTTCTCCCTGGTTTTTAAACTAGAGGAGCCGGTGAGTGACCCAACACTTTCACTACATTAACCGCTTTGTGGGAGGAAATATTGTGTTGAATAAAAACAACATACAAACTAAACCTAAATCTCTACAGTGACGTGACAGAAATCCATTATTGCTACTTTGAGGTAAAGCGTGATTCCTGGGTCAGAGGAAGTGGCATTTGTTATCAGATCTCCGATCAGAGAGGGTGCTAAAACTTTTCCTCTGTAGATATATTTGACTGTCTCTCAGTTGACTGAACACAGCTTGCTCGTTACCTAAAAGGTGTATTGGGTAATACAGTCTTTTCCATCTGCGAGCAAACGTTCATGCAACAGTTTCATGTTGAGTTCATTTGGCAATTATGACATCAACCGCAACAGTTAGTCACCGCACACGCTGATGTTCTGGGGGAAAAAAGGGCCACAAGAAAGAAAGCTAATTATGGATATATGGGTTTGCTGCCCTGATTGTAATTGTTTGTTCTATCCATCAGTGTTATTTTTTACCATTTGTATCTTCTTTTAACTTTGCCTGTCTTTTTTTTTTTGTTCTTTCTTTCCTCTGGATTTCACATGCTTTTGCCATCTTCCCTTTTGAGCAGAACCCATTCCTGATCCTGGTGGTCCTGCTGATCTCCTGTGGTCTGTTCATGTTTACATTTGAGTCGACCCAGTTCAATCTGAAGGGCTTCACCATGGTGCTGGTGGCGTCCTTCATAGGAGGGATCCGTTGGACCCTCACTCAGGTCCTCATGCAGAAAGCAGAGCTGGGTCAGTCTGAGAATGATGGATATCTGTGCAGCAGTCCTGTTATACAAGTTTATATAAAAACGTCTGGACACACTTTCTCATTGAATTTAATGAGAATGTGTGTACAAACTTTAGACTGGTAATGTGTACACACACATTATGATAACTTTAATTACCCTTTCTTGCATCTCAGCTATCAAGTGGATTACTTCAAAGAGCTTTTTTCAAAATCCATCGTGATTAAAACGTTGAGCAAAATAAAGTAAAGTGTCCATTATATTACCTTGAATCATTTGACAGCTTCATTTAAAGATGTTCCATAGAATAAAATACAAAAATGATCAACAAGTTGAATATTGCCCCGTTTGACCCCGCTCAGTCCACACAAAGCAGACAAGACATCTGTGTTTTGACTTTTCTCAAATGTTGAAAAGTTTCTAACCACATGTTGTTTCTTTTCCATCTCCTTTCTCCTGCTTGGCTCCCCACCAGGCCTGCAGCACCCAATAGACGCTTTGTACCACCTGCAGCCTCTCATGTTCGCCGGCCTCTTTCCCCTCTTCCTGTATAATGAAGGTGAGTTTAACCCTAACCTCTGGCCGGTGGGACATCCTCCCTCTGTCCCCTCTCATGTCTTGTCACGGTAATCCTCAGAACAGGGCCACATGTGCATTATAAGCAGTTGTCAAGTGACTTCCTGCGTGATGTATTACCAGCTTCCACATGTTATCAGAGTTTACCAGTAAGGCTTTCCCTTTGCTCGTGAACAAATTATTTTGAATGGCCTCTGGTGGGAACATTTTGCTGATGCATTTGTTTGGTGATTTGATATTTAATGTGTTTGCTTTCTTGAATGCATTAAAGTGTGTGACACGATCCCTCATAAAAAAAAAAGACCTTTTCAGCCATTATTCATAACAGCCGTTGCCTGTTTGTAAATAATCAGTGTGCCATTAGGTTTCCCTTGAGGAAATATAGCAAAGGACAGGTGTGAAATTGTTCTTCAGAGGTGGGACACAACTAGCTAGTACTCTTAATCGTGGGTATTAAGACCGAGTCATGGTTGCTTTTAAATGCAAGTTCTTCTTACTACGCTCACGCTGGAGAGCCAAATTGACAATCTGCTGCGGATCACTTCTCCGACTCTTTTCTTTGCTCTCTGATTATTGTGATGTGCGTAGTGGGATTTAGCTGCAGTTACTGGAGAGATGTAAACCCAAGGATAATAATAATTGTAGATTTCTGTTTCCAGGGCTCAGCCTCAGTACCTCAGATAAGTTATTCCGGGTGACGGAGCTCTCGCCCGTCCTGTATTCACTGAGCACACTGAGCGTCGGCGGGTTGCTGGCCTTCGGTTTGGGCTTCTCAGAGTTCCTGCTCGTCTCCCGGACCTCCAGCCTCACGTTATCCATATCAGGGATCTTTAAGGTATTTGGTAATTGTGGGTAGTATGACTTTCTTTTTCAATGAGTCTGTCAAACAAAGCCAACAAAGGTAGAGACCATGACACAGCGTATTGTGAGATGGGAGTTTTTGATATTTGTGGTGGGCACTTGACACATGAATGCCCCAAGTATCCGGGTCAGCGTCAATCTAATTAAAGATGATTTTACATCAGGACTGTTAATGTCCACCTTTGAGCTCTCCATCTTCGTAAAAGCTTCTTGTGACTTTTGAATAGAGCCTTAATTTCATGCCATATATTGTCTTCTCTTCCTGTAGGAGGTGTGTACGCTAATTTTAGCAGCAGCTCTAATGGGAGACAGAATGAGCATGCTTAACTGGCTGGGGTTCACTGTGTGTCTGTGTGGCATTTCACTGCATGTAGGACTCAAGACCTATTATTCCAAAAGTAAGTGTTCTTTTTATACTGTAATTTATCATAAGTCTCTTAACACTGTCTAATGGCAATGACATAACTAGATTCAAATTGGTCAAATCATACACTAAAGCGTAACTGCACACTAACATGTTTTAAAAGCAATCCAAAGTAAACCAAATGACTGTACTGTGATGAAATGCATCATACCAGTGAATCAATTAAAATTGACATTTTAAGGCGGATAGTTTTTCAAATCACCATCTACGGGTTTAAATCCATCCCTTATAAGTACTCTAGAGTATTAGAGTCAACTATTTTGGTCCAATCTAGATCATCAAATAAAATAATGTTTGCCAGTCCCAACAGTCTGTTCTCTCCTCTTGTGGACTGGAAGTGACAAAACCTTTACATAGGTGTAGATGAATGTGGCGATGACAAGTTTGTGTCAATAAAGCATTTAATTATTTACATGTTATGCATTTAGCAGCTGGCTGATTATCTACCTCTCATTAAGTCAAGTAACAAACAGAAAGGGCAAGGGAAAAATAACTGCATATATCTGTTTTGTAATATTTTCCAGTTAAAAGACCATCTTTGAGGCAGCTCAACAGTAAGAGCCCAGAGCTCGCGTTTCCCTTACTGCGGCAGAGCGAAGACGACCGAGACGATTCGGCTGCTGAATACGAAGATGAGGAACAGGAAATCACGCTGCACTGAAGTCTAGATCTTCTGTCTTCTTTAAAGCTGTGGCGTCAGAGCTACGGAGCATCTAAAACAGTGTTGGGACACACCGCCACCAGAAGAGGGAACCGTCTCTGCCGCTTTTCTTCCCCCGATCGTGGCTTTGGGCCATAATGGGGCCTCGTAATGCTGTACACTGACTCTGGACTTGACACGAGTTATGCTCTTTTGCCTTAAGGGAGCTTCGAAAAACATATCAAATACAAGCAAGCGTCAGCAAAGGATGATGTATGTGGAGCGAGAGGCTGGCTGAAGGGATACTTTGACACCCTGAATTGTAACGGGTCGTTTTTCTTTGCTTGGTATTTGTCACACGTTGGGACCTTCACACTTGTATGCTTATATCCTTGTGTGTTCATAGCATTCTGTGAAGGCCCCTACAGAATAACATGTTAGGGAACTGAGGGACAAATGTTGGAAGTGTCTGGTTTATGATACATTAACTAGAATTATCTCTTGATTACAACATTTCTTTCCCTCAAATATGGTGCTCAACACCCTGTAAAACTAGATTAATAGTTACTCAGATTCCTTTTTGGGCTTCAATTGAATACAGAATTTGATACATCCCTCATAATTACAGAATTTTGAGGTCTGTAGGACCTCAAGTAGCAATAATTGGTCAATCTGATGGAAATTTTCTTGATTAAATGATGATCAAAAATAAACTCAAACAAAGAAAATGTACCCGATGGCACAATCACATAAGCCTTCACAATTTTAGAAGCAAATAAATCATGTTGACTGTCTTGAGACATTATACTAAATACTAGCTAACTGCTCTAACTCGAGTAATTGATAAATCTCAGAGAAAGTCGCAAGTTGGCAACACTGACAAGCCCTTCAGCCCTCCGCAAATGCACTCCCCTTACATGTTGATGAACTCAAAACCAACCATGGCTCTTAATAGCACCCACATCGGTCAAGCTGGAAGATGTGGGCGACTCCTGAGACCTGCAATGAGTTTGAGAACTGGTAGCATACAAAATGCTTGGAGGAGTATATTACTGTTGTATGACAGGCAAAAATAAAGGATTTCTTTTGTCAAGGCATTTCATTCTTTGATGTCAGGATTTAAGAAGAATTACTTTTCAGAATCATTCTAGGATAACAATATCTTCAACTTAGAGGTGATATCTGTGCTGTGATTGGATGGCCCTGCTTTGGCTCGCTGGAAGAAAGTTGCACAAATATTTATTACTAACCCTGCACCTGGTTGACCTGCCAGCCTATTCTTGTAGCCTCAGATCCACTTCCCTCACAGCTTACTTGAGCAAAGAGTCTCAAAGGACAACGATGAGTATGTGAGATACTAGCGCTCTCTCCAAACTGCTGCTTCCCACTGATCGACACCCTCCATGCCACATGTGCTGTCACCGACGTTCTATGCGGGATATCACGTCAGCCCTACTGGCACCGTTTCCTCAGGTGAGGCCTTTATAGCCCTCCCTCGAGGACCACGCCCTACCCACAGGCCACGCCCCCCGCCGCAGCAGCGGGACGGCCTTGCCTCTCGGATTTCAGCCCGAGGAGTGCGCATACAGAGGTGATGTAGCAGCGGAGCTGGCCTCACACTTCAGCGGAACTGGTGCTTGTTGACACGCCGCCCGTGGTGGTATGCCTTGTGGAGTCTTTCTGAAGGAATAACGTGGACTCACCTCACAGCCAGGTAAGACCTCACCTGGCTCCAAGGAGAAGGCGAGGAAAAGCTTGTTGGTTTTTATAGTCTGGTGGGATTTTGAGTTACGTTATGTAGTTCTCAGGTAAAACCACTGCTGGCGCGAGACCTTCAGAGTGTAGATGCCGTCTAATGTTCGAAACTGTTGTAAAACAGACTGAAGTTACCAGAGGACCAGAGGCAGTTTAAATGCTGCCTGTTTGCTATATATATATATATATATATATATATATATATATATATATATATATATATATATATATATATATATATATATGTTAAGAAAATATGTGACAGTATTCTATCAACGTCGTCTTTTACTGTGCTTTGGATTTAACTTACAGAGTGAGAAGCTAATGTAACGCGGTTGTTAAATAACAACAATGCATTGCGTCAATCGCTAAACGCTGCCTCTAGCGGCTAATTGCTTTATCACAATGCAATGGGCATCATCACTTTCATAAGTTCTCTGTGTGTGTGTGTGTGTGTGTGTGTGTGTGTGTGTGTGTGTGTGTGTGTGTGCGTGCACTATACGCCCAATTGAAAGTCAGCTCACGCATCTTTATGTAAATTTGAAGAGGACATGTTGTTATTCACTGAAATTAATACCCACTAGATCCCCATCCAACAGCTATTATTTGTTTAGTTGATTGAATGTTGCATGTTCCCCATCCAACAGCTATTATTATTTGTTAAACGTTGACAATGTTTATTAATAAAGACAACCACATTCCCACTGGATATGGTCTTTATTACAAAGACACATCAGAAAATTATGGGAATAAAAGTGTGATTTAATATCGTCGTCATCTGGCCGGTAGGGAAATAACTAGATACGTGTGACATGCGGTTCAAGCAAGGTATGAACTTTGCAACATTTGGGCAAGCAGGTACATGTGAAACAGGAGAATACTATAGTTATGTCACTGCTGACGGCCGGATACCAGGCAGCATGAAAAGCATTCAGGCTTAAACGCTCCTGTCACAAGGTCTAAAATATATGTTATATGTCTTACATTAAATCTAAAAATAAATAAAGCAAAACATGAGATTTACTGATGAACAACACAACGTGCAGCTGATTGATAGGTCCGACTTAATGTGTTATAAACATTTAAACATGAGTTTTATTGAGCAGAAAGCCCTTTTGTCACGCACATGATTGCATGTTTGGGCTGTCATTGCTTCTCTCTTTCATAATTTGAAAGAGAGAAGCCCCTTTACCAAAGTCTGGATCATTTTTATTGTTATAATACATTTTCTGGACATCACAAGTCAATGTATTGTAGTACAATAGCTTGATATCCAGACCGCTACAGCAGGCCTTTAGAATAGCTTCCATTTTGTTGACCAATGTTCATATTCACAAAGAACAAACATCAGAGATATTGCCCTCGCCAACCGTCTACATATCTTGAAAAACGCTCACGGCTTAGGTATTTAACCTTTTTTAACGACTGCTACAAATACAAATTGTACGTAATCATGGGCTCTGTATACTGATGTTTAGTACCGAAGTGGAAACAATTGTTCAAAACCACTGTTGATATGTATCCACTGTTTATATGTTGTGTCATATACTGTCGAAGGATACACATATTTGAGGTGTTCAGTGTCCATTTAGTGTACATGTTTGAGCTCTCGGCGCGAGGTGTGTTAGTTTTATGGATTCTTAAAGTGCTGCATGTCTGTTAATGTTACAGCCTTGTGGGTGTCATTAGCTGTGGGAAGTTAAAGGTCTCTAATGGGGACCAGCCCTGGAGCACCTGTGGTCTCAGTCAGCCATACAAACCTTCTCGTGGGAAAAAGGGACATGTTGCAGGTTTAAATAAAAAGGCAAACACTGACATGAAACTTTTTACAAATGTGCCAGAAAATGTTTTTTCCTATATTAATTGCTGGGATTGATGAAAGAATTATCAAAATATGGTGAATAATCACACATATTCAATGACCTTTTTTGTCAAACCAGCAGTCAAAAACACAAAAATAATCAGTTTGCTATCATTGAAAAGATAAATAACTAATCACCTATCAAAATATATTTTTGCCGTTGTTCATTTTCCGTGACCACATTTTTCCGTTTTACTTAGTATTTCAGCTTTTTGATATATATTTTTTGATGATTATTTTACTTAGTCATTTGACCAAAACAAATTTCTAGATGAATATGTTTGTGAAAGATGAATGTTTCTTTTTATATTTCTAGGTTCCACTCATGTCTACTCAGCTCCTTGCTTCATTATCATTGTCTTTCTGGCTGATGCTGTGTTTGCTGCTTGGTGTCTTCCTGCTGCTGTCCACAGGAGTCCATGGACAAGGTACACTGCCTCCATGACCACATGTACAACCTCTATCTATAGAGACATAACATCACACAACTGTACTTCATTCTATTTGGAGGCAGAGAAAATGCTGGCAATGCTAACTTGTTAGCAACATGTATCGTAAAAGAAAATGTAAATTGCCATAACTAGTATTGTTGGCATAAGCAATGTTGTAACATCTCAGTCAATCATCTATATATTGCAATACAAGCTCCCCCCAGATGTTTATACATGTCTGTTATGTCTGTGATCAAGCAAGCTTTGCTTTGAGTATTATCTCTGTGATTGTCACATCATTAGTCATACAGACGTTTTTAGGTGAAATCATTCCCTCCTTGTCACAGTACAGCTCTGCTCCGATGACGGCAGCTGTGCTGTTAGTTTGTTGTAATTGTTTCAGTGCGACCATACTGACACTGGCTTTGTCGGCTGATTTCCGACAGCACTTCTGTGTGAAAGACTCCCACATGGAAAGGGAGCCCCCATGTCAATTTGAGGTTAATTATGCTAATTGTCAGACAAATTGCTTTTTTTGCAGTTTAGAGTTTGTTGAGTCGGATTTTAGGTACAAGCTTAAGCAAAGTGTTCTGTGCTTTACGTTAAAAAGTTAATTTTGTTACTAACAAACTACTGAAGCACATTAATAAACTACCTAATACACAAGCTGTACTACTTAACAGCTGAAAAAGCTAATATTCTAACTTCTGTACATGCAATAATTTAGAATGGCATAGTAGAAGCTGCAGTTTCGATTTCGCTGCTTACTTTATACTACATTTTGTCAAAAACAACACTTTGCGAGACTGAAATGGCTCATTATTTTAGTCCTGAACTGAAGAACGACGGCCACAACCAGCTGCTCTCGTCCTACTCATCAGTGAGTACAAAACCGGTCCTCTTTTCCTCTGCATATCTGCCCGCCTGTGTGGAAAGGTTGTCCTTGTTGTTAGTGGGTCTGTAGGACCTTGACCTCAGTCTCTGTCTGTCCTCGTCAGGCCCTTTCTAATCTGCTGCCAAGACCCTCCAGAGGCCCCTGGCCCCGACACACACACACACACACTTATGCACCCGTACATGCTATTCGGAGCAGAATCTGTTGAGTGCTCCGGGTCATACATCCACAGAAGGGATGAAGACAGAGTTATGTGATTCATGCTGTTCTTCTTTGCATCCGCCCCCCCCCCCCCCATCTTCCTCTCCATCTATCACCCAGCTACATACTAAACCCTGACACACTGTAACTCTGTGCTGTTCCTCTGACATGACCTTTGACCCGCCGGTCCCCAACCAGCGTCCTGTTCCTGTTTTTATACCAGACGAGAGGACAGGGCATGCTTTGATGGATGATGGGGCAGCTGGAGGGAGGGATGGATGGATAGAGACATGAAAGACGCTGCTTGTTGGGAAGCCCCTGCTTGGAAATTATGTAGATGAATTCGAAACAAGAGGCGGATTTGATTTGGGCAGAAGGAAGCGAGAAGGGCCACGCTGTCTGGGAGAGGAGTGAAGGAAGCTTGACAGCTTGTGTCTTTGATCTTTCAAAGAGCTGCAACATTTATGCCGTCTTCTTTCTCTTGACCCAAATCCTAGAAGAGACGGCATGCGCACGCACGTACGTTGTGAAGCCTGAATTTGTCTTTTTGTTTTCCTCCTTTTATCTCTGTGAATCTCAAGGTCGTCTTAAGCTGACGGTCCTGTCTGAGGACAGACTGCAGATGAAATGGAAGGAGGCTGATGGACCCGTTCAGGGCTACAAAGTCAGAGTGAGACCCATCTCAGGTGAGACAACGATAATGTGTGCTAAGCGCCTCAATTGGCCCGAACATAGCTGTGGAGGTTGTAAAACCAATCCTTTTATCAGTAGATATTAGTTCAAGAGTTCTCATCGCCACACTTCAAACATCTATTAAATCAGTCTCTTTAATGCAACATGATGTTCATTTTGTAAATGATGATCCATTTAGAGTCCAATAGAGCATAAAGTGGAGTATGCTTTAGGGCAGGCTTACTGTGATTGACAGATCCTTGCTAACAGACATAGATGGCTACTCTACATGATCCCTCCACATTCAAGACATGGTAACTTTTCATCGGATGAAAAGACAGAAAGAACCTTTCCTCTCACTGTAATCCCAGCAGCCATGAAGGTGCTGAACATACGTCACAGTCGAGGGGTTGAATACGAGCGCAGCTCTCTCTTCCCCCACCTCCTCCTTCACATCTTTCATTCTTCCGAACATTCAACTTGTTCTTTAACTTTGTTGTTTCCCTCTGTGACCCTAACCTCCCATTCCACACTGGGCAGTTAAGCCCAGGCACGTCTGAAGGAGAAAGTCAGTAGAAGAATTCAGTCCAACACCAGGTGGAGGGTCTGCTGGAGGGGTGAGAGGATGAAAAGGTGGTGTCTATGACATTAAAAGGTTGGGTAGTAGTAGTAGTACAATCCATTAAGATCATTTCAGTGGCTGATAAAGATGGTGTATTGTCTTACATATTATGAAATATACGTCCTTTGACTAGTTACACCTGCAGCAGCGTGCAGGAATATTTTAACTCTTTTGTTCAATCACGGATCTGACCCGGACATCCAAGGCCTGCAGACTGAGAAGTAGGGAAGGATGAGGTTCAGTACTTTGTTACTCAACATGTGGTAGGAAGTGTTCTATTATAAGATTTCATTTACTTTTAAAACAGAATGAAGGGAAGGAATTTGTAGCTATTTTTGAAATTACCTTGTCATAAGACATTAAGAAATCAAGGGACATTGTAAAAATATTGTGACGCAACTTTTAGGTAAGACAAAAAGTGTGATTATCTTTACTTTCATATCTAAAGTTTTACTCCTATCAATACTAAATGAAAACTCGTATGTTATTGCTATGGCAGCTTTTTCACAGTTGCCATGGGCACCAGTCAGCTTCTCTTCACTTAACATTTGCTGGCAATAGCACAGCGGTTGCATTTGTAACAAAACCAGATGAATCCGCACTTAGGGGGAAGTGGTCTGATCCTGTAAGATGGTGCAGCGGTGATCACTTTCAGCTCAATAATGGAGAAACTAAAGCAATGATCAACCTCTTGATATGGCAGGCTAACCAGTAGAAAATATGAAAGTATTTACTATGGAGAAGGAAGGCACTAATGTGCTGTTCAATATGTTTCTAAAATATTTAATGATGGAATTTTGATTTGCCTTAGACTTTTGACCCATTTTCTCCATTAAAAAGGGTTACTCGTCATATGTAATTCATGTTCTTTTTCAAACCCTCTTTTTCACACTCCCGGGTGTATGGTGCACTTATTTAACAAAGTATGAACAGGAAAGACACTAAATATGTGTGCTTATGTAACCTGATACTAACCAACTTCAACCAATTAAATCATGACATACACCAATCAAATGAACTACCAAGTTAAGCAAACATGGAGTATGTGGAGCCGGCATTCCTCTGCAGCTCCATATTTGAATTCTAGATCTTTGAAATTCTTAATGTATTTGTTTGTTAGCATGCTGTGCTGTCTTGTCTGTCACGCATTGTATAATAATGGCAATAAACTTAAGTCAAATGACATGTAAAGTCAGTTTAACTCTTTTCTGCTTATTTCACTTTTGCGTCAGAAAGACTTTTTGCCTTTTGACTCAACCCAAATGCTCGTCCTTCCCAGAGGTGCCCCAGCCCGAGCTGATGCTGACCACCACACGGGGCCGGGCCACGGTGGCGGGACTGGACTCCAGTCAGGAGTACGCTCTCCAAGTCCTCGTGCTCAATGGGACGACAGAGAAACTCCTCGCAAAGCGGCGATTCACCAGTAAGAAACGGGGGGGGGTTGTCTGAGAGGAGAGTCAGAGGACGGAGGGATGTGACCTTTAAGGGTTTACCGTGGACATACAAGCAACTCCCTGTAATGTAGGATGTGCAGGTTGTTTCCCAACTTCACCAACAACGTTTCTAAAAACATCATTTTTGGAACCATACTAACATTCACAGTAAAAAAGCAAGGCTTGTATGTGCATTGAGCAAGCAGAGGTGTAGAAAAAGACACTTGAAGTAATGGGGAAAAAAATAGTACAAAGGGTGAGTAGGGATATAGAGGTGTGTGTGTGTGTGTGTGTGTGTGTGTGTGTGTGTGTGTGTGTGTGTGTGTGTGTGTGTGTGTGTGTGTGTGTGTGTGTGTGTGTGCGAGCAAGCTTAAACATGACTGCATATCTCAATAGACCATTTTACATGATGAAGTGTAAGGTTTTAATTTGCAATCCAGAGATTTCTTTTTCTGATCAACTGGAACGCACAAAAACCATCTGCAGTTCATTGTTGCATTGAAGAGGGAACATGATCCAAAGTCATGATGTGATTCACAACAATGAGCAGAGATGAAAAGTAATGCCGCTGTGTTAGTAGGTAACTGAGATAACTCTGGCATGACGGCAAAGTCCCTACGGTATGAAGTGGTGCATTTCTGATATTCTTCCACTTTCTTTGTGTGTGCAAAGGTTCTCCCAAGTCCCCACCCCATCAGACCAAGTACACACACACCCAGCGTGTGGGTATAAATACTACTCCAGCTAGATTACAGGCTGAAAGTAAGCTTTCTTTGAAGTCGGTGTGTACACCTACTTGAGTCGAGCGTGTTGTTGTTAATCTTTCCACCAACTCTTGGTCCTGTGGATCACACAAAGACATTCGTGGTCATGGCCTTGTACCCACTCGGTTTAATTTTGTTTGTAGGACGAGAAGCTCACAGAGAGGAGAGTTTACCAGGAATTTCGAAGAATGTCGTGATGAAGCATCACCTTTGTCCGAGGATTAGCATCTGTGGTGGAGCAGCAGCAGACCTATTGTCCCTCAGGTTGTTCCAGACGTATACCTTACCTACGGCTGTGTGTGTTTAGATTCCCACCACACGTTTTCCTTTGGATTGTCAGACTCTGATTGATACCCTGTCAGGTTGCCTGCGAAGCGGCTGCAAAGCGATAGTAGGTTACTGTGTCGAGATGAGCGTGCCCGGGCAGGTCTGAGAAACATGTTCATTTAGGAAGTTTGCAACACGGCTGTCTCTCCGGCAGTCTGGGAATTCCTTCCTGATGCGTCGCATTTCCCATTCGCCTCAACGCCCTCTGGGCCCAGTACTTATTTCTTCCCTTTAAAATGTCACCCCTAATTTTCTGCTTTTGACCATGGCGGTAACTCCTGGCAAGGATTTGGCAACAGGATCTGGTGGATCAGTTAAGCCAGAGGGGAAATACTACATACCAAACAATGATGACTTGTATCTCGCTGGTGTCAAATTGTGTCGCTGGGTGCAAAAGTAATTGGAGTAGGTAATACAATTCTTAGTCGACAAACACTCATACAATTCTGTTGACTACAAGATTAGCAGATTTATTCAGCTGAGTTTCTCCCGAAGGTTTCACACAAAAACAACACCTTAAATGTCATCTTTACAAAAGTAAGTCAGTGAGTGACAAGCACATAACAATCATTTACAAAGAAACTTCACTTGGGGTAAGGACACATTCCCTCCCTGGAGTAGTCAATCCATTGGTTTTCTGCTGAGAACCATGGCCTCAGATTTAGAGGTGCTGATCTTCATCTCAACCGCTTCACTCATACAGCCGCTCCAGTGAGCTCCAGCTGGAGGTCACAGACCTAAGATGCCATTAGGAACATATCATCTGCAAAAAGCAACAATGAGATCCTCATTACCCTGATCTGTAAACCCTCCTCCCCCGACTACACCTCCATATATTGTCCATGAATACCACAAACAGGATTGGTAACAAGGCGCATCCCTGGTGAAGGCCGACCCCCACCGGAAACAACTGCACCCAAACACAGATCTGATTAGCACCAGACAAAACCTGCTCTCTCAGGAATTGGGTGATACTTGCAAGAGTAAAGAGCTGGTCCGTAGTTACACAACCAGGACCTAAACCGCATTGTTCCTCATCAATCCGTGGTTGGACTATTGGTCGAACCCTCCTTTCTAGCGCCTTGAAGTAGACTCTACCCCTTTACCCCTGTAATTGGCACACACTCTCTGGTACCAGCATCCCAGTGGGTCATTCAGATCAGGAAGGCCGTTCCTCCCACTCATCTCCATCGTCCCCAAGGTGTGCATTAAAGTCTCCCAGTAATCCTATGGAGTCTCCTATCAGGGTCTCCAAAAATGCTCAATACTCCCAACTGTTCATAGTCTCTTCATAGCATCTGCTACCCAGGTCTGGTCCGCCTAAACCCCCCACTGTTACTGCCACCCTTGTAGCTGTGCACCCGACCCCATTGATTTCCCCCACCGATGGTGAGCCTGTAGGAATGAGAGTTCAGGGGTGCCGCGTCATTTCTTCCGGGTGTGCCCGGCCGGGCTGCCCATATCAAACTGAATATGTTTGGGTTTCAGATTGTGGGACAGGACATTTAAAACCATCACCTAGAAGTTTGAGTAACTGGCATTTTGAAGAAGATTACAAAAGTAGAGATTGAGACTGTAAGCTTTTATAAGTATTGTTACAATGTTTACTGTGGGAATACATTAAGTTAAGGTCGAGTCATCTTCTCATAGACTTTTGTACAATCAACTTCTTTTTGCAACCACAAGGGGTCGCCTCCTGCTGGTCGGTGGAGAGAATGCACGTTAAAGACACTTCCAAATGGGCTTCACTGGGCAGAACCGGATCTTGCCGCCTGGTTGCTGCCATACAAGCAGTTATCTGATGAGATGCTGCTTTCATAATGCTGTTTCCCATGCAAATGATGTTATATACATACACACAAATTCCTAGCTCATTTATATTTCTGATTAAAAATAAGCCTCTAAGCATGTTGATGTTAGCATTTAATTACCATCGGTTTAAGTGTTTTATTTGAACCCGGTATCTGCAAGAAATCTGAATATACATTGATTGTAGTTGGTTACAGGTGCAGGGGAAAACGATAGAAATAGCAATAAAATAGCTATAGCTTCTATAAAATAGTTGATGTTGTTAACTTTGCATAGCTTCATTTCAAGTCTTTGCCTGTACAGTCAACCAGCTTGAATCTGTGTTGTAAACCTAGATTTAACGTGTTAACAGATGGAGATGGACAGTTTTTCATCTGTGTGTAAGCGTGATAATAATGTTTTATTTATTGTGGTTTATTTGCAGTCTGTAAGCATATCTAGAGTTGACCTTCACATCCCCCCAATTGTATTTACTTTAACATGAATCAGTAGTAATGAGCCATGTGTGATTCCCTCTACTAGTGGAGGGTCTACGGGAGGAGGAAACAATCCGCAGTAGTAGTCGAGAGCAGAAGAAGAAGACGTTGCCAGGCGGGTCGGGGTCAGGAGACCTGGACGATGCAACGGAGGCTCTGACTGGGTTGCCGACAGTTCTTTATCCGGACCCCACCACCACCATCAGCACCAGCACCACCGCAGCCCCTACAGGTAGTGCCAGCTAGTAATAACAACGCCATATCCATACACAAAAACTGTCGTTTCTCTGTGATCTTCAATCACGTGAAACCAAATTTGAAATCTACCTTCTAAGCTAAAAGAAAACCTGGTCTGAATTGAAATCAAACATATTTACAATATGTTAAGTCAATATTCCAAAGCTCACAAGCCCCAGAACAGAATCCCTCCGGTGTAAGAGGTGAATGAATCAATTAAAACAAGTTTGCCTGTTGAACACAAATGAGCTGTTCTAGAAATGAACCCCCACTGTTTTTGTCTGTTTGATATAGTACATAAAACAGAGCTAGACCTCCCTGGTCTGCTGGTCCTCAGCCTCTGTCATCATAACGCAAATGGACCGGAAATGTTGACAAACCCCACATATGAGCAGGCAGTACACAAGTACATTCACACACGCCTACACTAATCACTTTGAGTCCAATACACACACAGTTATTATAGGCCAGCTCGGTGGGTGTAACACAGGAAACAAAAGCTGGAACAGGATGGAAGGAGGATAAGGAAGGTGGGCCAGGGGGATTGTAAGCAGTGGTTGATGTTTTCATCAGGCAAAGAAAAAGATAGAACACGTACACCCTCAGCTGCTGCCTCCTCTAACCCAGTGCACTCTTCTCCAGAGTCCCCAGTCCCAGAAACCCCCTCCCAGCCCCCCGACGAGGCCCAAGAGAAAGCCACCAAAGAGAAGAGGAAGCGTAAGAAGGAAAAAGAGCGGGATCGTTCGAAAGGGGAGGATAAGGAGGAGCAGGGGACGACGCAGGGAAAAGCCGCCGAGGAGAAAACGCGGAAGGCCCCCTTCCCCACCCAGCCAGTGACAGGTAACCTATGCTCCACAGTGTCGGGTAGCATGTCATAGATGCACGGTATCTTCAAGGATGTTTGCCCCCTCCCGTCTTAGGCCTCAAGGAAGGAGTAAAGGAACACGAGGCTTGAGAGCGGTGTTTGACATGTGATGACAGTGTTTTTACAAGGGAGGGACAAGGATAATGACAGGCTGTCTCGTTCGGCTGCAGGGCTCAGGTGTCCTGGTCTCTCTCCCTCATAATCCCAGGGAACAAGCACGCATTTGCATGCGCTGAAACACGCTCATTTTAACAGCTGCACCTATAAGGATAAAGCCATCTGTTTCATGTTTTTAATCTATATCTATAATGTGCTCCTCGCCGGCCATGGTCCTGCAAATAATAAGAGAGCTTTTTCACCTGGTACGTAAGGCCTTGCCTCTTCTTCTCCTGTTGATTTTCATGGCGGTTGGCATAAGTGTTGCTTTGCAGCCATTTGCAGGACTGTCCCTCCTCTCATCTGTTTTTGCCCATGCATGATTGAAAGGGCACAAGACGTAAATTGGTCCTCAATGTGATGCATGTGTCAATTGTGAAGGTCACTACCAGCCCCTTAGAGGGAGTCCCATTGATTCATGGGAACTATGTGTAAGAGAGGCAGATGTGAAGCTTCTCTCCACAATGAGCCTCCTGATCAATTCAGCACTATTTCCAGTAAATTGGTAAATTGATTGGTAAATTGATTACATTTTAAATTGATTAAATTTTTCTATTAAGGTACGTCTCCAAGGAAACCGTTTGAGTGTGACAGCATGGCAGCGGCGGACATCGTGTTGCTGGTGGACGGCTCCTGGAGCATCGGGCGCACCAACTTCAGACGGGTCCGAGACTTCCTGGAGGGCCTTATGACGCCCTTCCACATCGGGCCGGACCACATTCAGATCGGTGAGGATCAGAGTTGGCATTCAGGGAAGAACACAATGTTTATGGGGTTTACTGTAACTGATGTTCATAAGGTGCACATTACTTTGTTACATGTGTTTTCAATCAATTATTTGATTTCTGCTGATTGGTCCTCTTGTGGTAAATAATTGGTGACCACATTCACGTGGCTGCTCACAGACACCCCTTGATACTGGTTGTTTTTGCATTGTTCATCTTTAGAGAAGTAGTCTGCATTGTTGGCTTGTAGATAAATGCTACACCATAAAGCTGATTTAGCACTATATATAGCCTGCCAAAGCTTTTACAGACACTGCCTGTTAGCTTTTTGTTTTTTTATCATTGTATAAGCAACAAAGTAATGAAAACACAAATCTTTCAGAATGTGCTGTGTCAGAAAAAAATAACTTCCTGTTAAATGCTGTGTTCTTGTCCCAGGTCTGACCCAGTACAGCGGAGACCCCCGCACTGAGTGGCAGCTCAACAACTTCACAACCAAAGACCAGCTGTTGGAGGCAGTGAGGAATTTCAGATATAAGGGAGGAAACACTTTTACAGGTAGACGCACATCAACAGCAACACTAAGTGTTGCCTCAACATCTGTCTTTAGAATCCACAGACATGATGCATAAGGATACAAATATGTAATGGAGTTCATGTCCTGCCTCCGTCTCCCAGGCCAGGCGCTGCTCCATGTCATGGAGGACAACATGAGGGCCGAGGCGGGCGCCAGGTCAGGCGCACCCTTTTTCCTGGTCTTGTTGACCGATGGGAAATCTCAGGATGACGCCATTGCTGCGGCGAACCGGCTGAAGAGCGCCGGCGTGGAGATCATCGCTGTAGGTGAGGCTGAGGAGAAGGAGACTCAACCCTGTTAGTCCCCCTGCATTCCTGTGCTCCGTGGGACTGCAGTGTGATCACTTTAACAATCTCTGTTTCATGATGTTCGGCACTCCGAGGTGGTTTGCTCTAATCTCTTAGTTTCATGCATTGTGGATGGAACTGTGTTATAACTTTGTATTATTCAGGCGTAAAGAATGCAGACGAGGCCGAGTTGAGACAAGTGGCGTCGGAGCCGGTGGATCTGAATGTCTACAATGTCAACGACTTCCCTCTGCTTAGCAAACTGGTGGGCCGACTGGTTCATATCCTGTGTGGCAGGATAGAGGACCGTGGCATCTCAAAACGTAACTATCTATCTGTCTAGATATCTGGCTCCCTGCCTTCTCTTCACACACCAACTCTCATCATTTTGTTATTCAGTACTCACTATAGGGGGAATTCACAACTTTGTAGTGCTGTCCGAATGGACATTGAGATTTATTACACTTTGGTGAAAACCGAAGGTCACTAACCAAGTTAAATATTCCATCATTACATTGTGCTGAAGGAAAAATGGAAGATGCACAAAAGGTGAGAGAGCAGCACAATTGACACAACTCTGTGAGTTGGGGTTTGAACTGACACTTGTTGTGAGCACATTGAAAGCTTAAACGTGCAGTAGACAGTGCCCTGCATTACTGCTGACCAGCAGGAACTTAAATTCACTCTGAGCATTTTGCTGTGGGGCGTCCCAACCACAGTATCTTAAAATATGTATTAATCCGAGGCAGCATCTGTGTATTTATTCTGGATGATCATCTAGTCTAAGTGAATCTGGCATACTATCATTTTGCAGATGAGTTATTTATGTAATAATTTACATAGAACTAGCTGAAAAATGAGTAGGGAATGAGGTAACGATTGTGCCCATTCCTTCAGGAATGGAGCCCGGGCCCACAGCTGACCCGTCCCTCTACCACCCCGGTCCCACCGATCTCCGCTTCTCTGAACTGGGCTCCAGAGAAGTCCAGCTTCACTGGACCAATCCCGCAAAGCCAGTCCGACAGCACCGAGTGGTCTACCACGGCGCCGAGGGTCAGACTCCACATGAGGTCAGAACGCCACATCCCCCTCTTTATTATTATTCACTCAAAACAAGATTCCAGCAGTCTCTATATTTTACATATGCCATTTTTGGGAGAAATGTGGTTAATTGCAACAGGAAATCATAAAAAAAGGAGAAAAAAGAAAAGGGTAATTACTGAGAAAAGGTGTGGTTCTGTATAGGAAGACACATACACACACACAAGTAATACACAATTTGCAGAATATTATAATGTCAAAAAGTGTATGCATGTTTGCGTCTGATGTGAAGTGATACTTTGTGTCTAGGTGGTATTGGCCGGCTCAGAGTCAACTGTGCTGCTGCAAGGCCTCTCCTCTCAGACGCTGTACCACGTGTCCATCTTCCCGGTGTATGAAGACAATGTTGGCCTGGCACTCAGAGGAACTGTCACCACACGTGAGACTGACATCACTGCTGAATATTATAGTTCAGGAGGTTCATTTGTCTGTCCACTCATATTTGTGTTGTTAAAGGTCTCTGTGACAAATGTCCACCTGGAGTCACGGATGAACTGGTTAGAATTTTGAGGTCAAAGGTCACACAAGTTCTTGAGTAATGGCCAAAAATGTATATAATAGATCAGGACATTTTAGACATACATGGATGTAAATGGAAAAATAACAAGGCCCTAACTAAATTTTTGTCTCCAATTCTGAGAAAACTCTATGAGGAGACCAAAACCAACAATGACTTTATCCTGCTGTTGATGTCTTAGACATCAACAGCAGGATAAAGTCATTGTTGAGTAGGGAATATACAGTATATATATATATATATATATATATACAGTATATGCAAATCTATAATGTAGAGCTCCATTTTGTTCAAAGACTATTAAAAACATCAATGTCATTAACATAAACACACAAAGATAGATAATATCTCCCCTCCTCACCCCTCGCTCAGTGCCCCTCGCCATCCCCACCGACCTGGAGGTGACCCCTTCCTCTTTCAGCACGCTGAGGGTGAGTTGGGGCTCAGCGCCCGGTGCAACGCAGTACATGATCCTGTACTCTGCCCTCAACCACGGGGAGCCGGATGACGCTAAGGAGGTGAGGAGTGCACCTCTTTTATTATGTGTGTGTTTAGTGGAGAGGAATTAATAAAATAACAATAAGCAGGGCAATCGGCATACAGAAAAGGATATAGGCAGGTAGGTGACAAAATAGGATGTTTTAGGACACAGTGGTAACTATACTGCACTGTATTTGAGATACATAATTTCTACATAATACATAATTTTTCTCTTTAAAATCAAGTCAAATGATTTACATTACTTGTTGTTTTATGTAAACTGTTTAAAAAATACAATCCATTTAGTATTTCACTCAACTCCTCAGGGCCATGTCTTATTCCTACTTTTTTGATACTGATTAACGTAAACGCTGCTCACCTGTTCCTCACGAGATGTACATTTACAGTGAGAACTGGTACTAAACGTTTGTTTCTGTGTCGCTGCAGGAGAAGTTCAGTGCAGAACAGACAGGAGGGGTGGAGCTGGCAGGGTTACTGCCGGCGACCGACTACTCCGTCACCCTCTATGCGCTGTATGATGAGGATCCCAGCGACCCCGTCACTGCTGTAGCCACCACATGTAAGACCCTTCCCTAAGCTTTCTCCCCCCCTTGTTGGCAAGATGTACCTTTTACTGTCCCCCCCTCACTTCATGTCCTCCATCCTACTCCACCTTTTTCTGAGAGTCACTATCGTTCCTTCTGATTAGTTCCTACAGATCTTACTCACTGTCATCTCCTTCTGTCAACAAAGGAATCACTTCAATACACAGACAAATCATTTGTCTTACTCCCCATTTATCTTCTTCTTTCCTCCCTATATGTTTTACCTTCAACCCCACCCACCAGTACACGTCCCACCGCCAGCGAGCGTTCAGTTCCCGATGGTCACCCACAGTATGCTGAGGGTGAGCTGGGTGCCCGGAGCGGTGGATGTCCCCGGCCACAGAATCACCTACAGCACCAACCTCGGCAGCGACGTCAAGCAGGTGAACACCACGTCCCCATCTTCATCAAGCTGTTCTGAGCAACTCTGGATAAAGGAGAGGATTACAGTAATGCTTCAGCAGCTAGACACACAGTGCAGGGACACACAAACCAGCTTGTAACGCTTGTTCATGTATCCTACAAATACTTCTAAATAATATATATTGTTATATAGTAATAATAAACAAAATGAAATGGAAAAATTAACCAACAACGAGATAAACGTCAACTTACATGATAATAACATTAAAAACTTCTTTGCATCGAAAAGGACACACTTGCTTTTTAAAGCAGTACTTTTAAAGAGAATAGAGCTGCAGACTTTGTCCCTGAGTGGGTTCAGTACTACCAAAGATCAATTTACATGCATTTCTTGAGGTTTTATTGTCCAGAGGTTTATCCTCTATCAGACCGACAGCCGATGGCTCGTAGATCCCTCTCGCCAAAGTCAAAGTTGGTCATTCATATCAAATCTTTCCAGGTGGAGGTAGCTGGACTGAACTCGGTGGTGCTGCAGAACCTCTCGTCACTCTCCAGATATCTGGTATCAGTCCAGTCTCACTACCCTCTGGGCCTGTCGGCAGCCCTCACCAGTAACGTCACCACACGTAAGGCACACACACACTTTACAAAACAAGTCGTCTTATGTAAAAGCACCGCAGAGAGAACAAACATTGAGATAAATGTGAATGAAGACACAGCCCATCTAAAGTCTTTCTGTTTTTCCTCTCCTGACACATTTCCCTTCTCTCCTAGTGAAGGTGCCTTCCCCATCAGACTTCAGGGTGTCCAATTTCTCGGGCAGTGACATCACCGTGCGCTGGGAGTCTGCAGCCGATGACGTCGTCTCTTACCTCATCAAGTGGATCTCCCTAAGTGGAGGAGACCTGAGACAGGTGGGGATGGATTCAAGGATGGGGTTCAGTGGAAATTGCATAATGATAAACGTAAAAGGATTTTTTTTTTCCCTAATGCTTTAGCTGAGGGCGGGAGGCGAGAGCGAAGGGGCGATCCTGGAGGGGGTGGAGGACGATAAGGAATACCAGATCTCTTTGTCTGCACTCTATGGAGATGGAGCTCAGAGCGAAGCTGTGGCCACACGCTACAGCACCTGTGAGTCGCACACACCCACAAACTAAGACATGAGAACGATCATTCATATTCTCTGCTGCTGACGAGATCGGGTTATGGTTGATATGCACTTAAGTCGCTTTGGATAAAAGCGTCAGCTAATTGTAATGTTATATAATCAGACAACTGAAGAACATCATCCACAGGAAGGTTCCCGTCCAGTCTGCAGCAATGTTGCTAATGTCACATAGAAATCACTTTGAATCCTCAATCAGCATCTTGCAAATAGTCTGGTTTGTATTTATTCATTTTTCTTTTAATATTGTCCGGTAGGTTGTGGACCTTCCCACGATGTTGTATTGTATTTTGTAACACAATGACAGGAAAGCAGCAGATGAAAAAGAACAGATGAGTAGTCATTTAAAAAGTGGTCAAATTACTTTAGTCATTACTTGGTATCAAAAAATCAACCGTGCTACCTGTTGTGTTTCGTTATTACTTTGGCTTGTTGCCTGCAGTGCCACACATTCCTGGTGGTATTGAGCCCTGGACTTTGACCCGTTGCAGCACGTTCACCTTGTGCACCTTGTATATCGCTTATGTGGGTTGCGTTTGAGATGGTTCTGCTGAAAGGCAAATTTCCTCCCACACTCCCAGTTTTTGCACCACATGTGCTGCTGTTCTTTCTGAGTTTTGGGTCTCATTGAACCACAAAACCATGTGCTACACCTAAGCTGCCTCACTCTCATGCTTCCTCCAGAAATGCTTGGATGTTTCTTTCAAGCCATCGTCCAATACAGGCCAGTTTTATGCAAACTAACTCAACTCTGTGGCTACTCCGATGTGATTCGTTGACTCGCGTGTCTCCTTGCTTTGTTGTATTTTGTCCCTGCAGTGTCTGGCGGGGGCCCATCCAGAATATTGGTTACCGAGGAGACGGCCGTCAGCTTGGTGGTCAGCTGGGTACCTCCGAACGCTCACGTGCTCCAGTACCGCGTGTCCTACACTGCGCTAAATGCAGCCGAGACCCAGGACAGCACCGTGAGTGGAACCTTCCCGAGCCCCTTGCCTCTCATTCTGCCCGACTGTACAGTTTAGTGCACCTCAGGGAGTCACAGAATAAACACAAATAGACTGAGCAGTCCCGTCCATGTGTGGACACACAGACGTTTGACCTTGCAAAGCTTGACCCTGAAAGGTGGGTTTTGTTGTCGACAGGTCTTGGTCCCGGGTGCTGAGAAGCGGGTGACGCTGGAGTCGTTACAGCCAGACACTCGGTACAGCATCCTGGTGACCGCTGAGTACCGCAACAGAGAGGGAGGCAGCGGTTCTGCTCAGGGTAAAACCGGTGAGTAATACACACTGTAGGAGTACACACACACTACTTTATGCTACGAGGAGGTTTTGCTCACAAGTCAAAGTTTCACACCCTTTCTTTGAGGTTTATGGGGAAAGTCCTATCCTAAAGTCATAGGTCGTCCATGTTTCAGTTTATTGTCCCCCTGTTTCACCTCTCTCTCTCTCTCTCTCTCCCTCTCCCTCTCCCTCCCCAGCAAGTCTGCGGGTGAGCAGCGTGAGTGTGGTCAGGTCAGACCACTCCAGTATCTGTGTTTCTTGGAGGCCTGTGTCTGCTGTCGATGGATATCGTATCGTCATCTATTCAGTCAAAGGTAATCCACTGTGAAAACCTACAGTAAGAGTGGTTTCACCGACATGATTATTCAGGAGAGGTGGAGAGGAGATCAAAAATACTCCATGGTGTTTCTGCAATGTCACTTTTCATTTCATAAATAGGATTTATTGGTTTGCAATAGAAAAACGTCTTATGCATTTCATCATATCTAAAGCATATAGAAAATCATGAGGAGGAAAAAGTCAAAGTGAAATGGTGCTTCCTCTCAGTTGCACACCGAAGCTTTTTATTGTATTCTCTTGCACACAGACAGCCAAGTATACTGGTGACACAGACTTAAACGCTTCTTAAGAGTGAATGCAGTTGAGTGTTACAAATTCATACGGCTGTATGAAGGCAATGAACGGAAGAGAAACTTTTGAGTTCATTGTAAGGATAATTGTTCCCTCAGGACTAAGCAAGGCAACTCCCCAGGCAACATTTTAGAAAAGGACATTTCAGAAAAGGACCTTTCAAAAAAGAACTTTTCAGAACGGCATGGATTCATTTTATTATAGTTAGGTGGAATTATAATGATAGTAATTACTTCACTTAGTTTGAACTGTAAGTGGTTTAGAGTCACCTCCTTTAAGAAAAAGCCATGGTATTACGACATTCTCTTTATTTCATATGTCATTCTGTATATATTCTCTCCAGCACTCTACATTCTTCTGGTTAGATGCCAAACTGGATTTTGTTGTCTCAGTACTTGAACTCTTTGCACTGACAATAAAGATGGTAGATGGAAGTAATCTTAAGTAAGTAACCTTAAAAATCAAACCAACCCTCATTGGTGTGTTTATGTCCTGCCTGTGTGTGTGTTGTGTATAGACAAGCAAGTAAAGGAAGAAGTGGTGGATGAGTCCAGCAGCAGTCACTGCTTCACTGATCTGGAACCAGAGACTCTGTATCGCATCAGCGTGCACTCTCTTCTGGGCTTTGCAGAGGGCGCCGCCGTCTCCATTCTCCATCCAACAGGTCTGGTAATATCGCAGTCATGCTGGCAATACGTTTAAAATGGGCTCACTTCAAAGGCCAAGACCTGCGTATTTTAAATTCTTTTTTTTTATGCATTCATTAAATCCACAAACGTGAAATGTGAAAATAAATGATTCCGTGGGTTGCTTTTCAACTGAAGGAAACGCAAACCGAAATACTGAGATACCGAATCTCAATACGCAACCTGTAGACAAATGTTTATGAAAAACTACTTGTTGTGTAGTTTTTACTATGTGTCATGATTGTATTTGCTTTTACAGCCACAGCTCCCGCTAGAATCGCCATCCACCCCCGAATGTACCCCGTCCACAACGAAGGTATGCTGGATCACATTGTAGTTCTATTCCACTGCAGAAATGAGTCATTAGCTCAGGAGTTCTTTCCATTCCTTGGGGGCTTGTTATATTCTCAGAAATTCCCAGAGGGGTAATTACGATGACTCCTGCTGTTCTGAGGACGGCATTAGTTTTTTAATTTCTTTCATCCTTTTATACAGAAAAGTATAGCATAGAGTCGCAAGTCAAAAAATACTAAATGTGTTTTTTCATAATGTTCCTCTATAAGAAAATCTCATGTACATGACATTTTAGTAATTTTGGGAACACTAATAATTATTTCAACATTTGACATTCCAGTTATTCACATGTAACAAAAGGTATTTCTCTATTTTCGTGTCCACTTACAACATCATGATCAGTGTAACTCGTGTAGTACTGAAAGTAAAACATTAGCAGTTCTTGTCCCCTGGGACATAATCAATACCTAATTGCTTGGGGTGTACATGGAGCTTATTTTTGTTTCTGTGCCTTGTTCATGATGATTCTACGCTTCCCTGTTACAGTCTGCCCTGAAGTCACCATCAGAAACAGCTTTGTTAAAGGTGAGAAAAGCACAGAAAAACCATGAAGCTAAACAGGCTCAGAAACAGGCTCATTTAAAAAAATGTATGCATCGCATTTGGAACAATGAGAATGTTGTCTCAAAACTAACCTCATGTTATTCCTGTCATCCTCTCAGGATTTGACATGATGGAAGCTTTCGGCCTGACCAAGACGGCTCACTCGTCCGTGGAGGGCGTAGCAGCCGAGCCCTTCGTGTTCAACGCCCTCCCCGTTTACACTCTGTACAGAGACGTCCAGCTGACACAGAGCACCAGGTGACATCATCTCTCCCGCTGCTTTCACTTCACTCTCTGCTTCTTCTCGTTTCTCTGTGCGTCATGAAACAGCCTCACTTTAAAAGGAATGTGTAGCAAAGCGCAGAGGGTCAGATGGGAACCCAACGCCGCAACAGACCCAGTTATTCTCTGTGCTTTTAGTGAGTTCCGCTGAAATCATCATCTTATTTACCGACCCCACTCACTGCAGCATTATTATGAATTCTGAATTCATCCAGAAAAAAATTATGAAACCTTTTACTAGAATATAACTGGCTACGGCCTGATATCATATGGATTACAGATCTATTGTGGCATAAAGGCGACACAGAAAGAGACTAAAAAACTAAATCTAAATGTACTTTTTACTGAAATACAATAATTGGTGTAAACCCTTAAAATGTCTTTAAATAATTTGTTTGTGAAGGTTACCAGTACATGTTCTTACACTTTTCTAGGCTCAGGATGGGTGCAGGACAGATATTTGATGCTTGGGCGACTATGTTTCCAACCCCAGGATTCTCTTTGGCCATGTTGCTGCAGGCTTTTGTAACAGTTCTTCTAACTAGTTGACAGGAGAGGATCCACTTGATCATAACGGCCTGATGGTGTTTGACCCTTGATCTAGAAGAGAGGGTGCAGCCCCGCCTCATGCCTGACCTCACCTCCAGAGACTCTGATTTAGAGCTATTCATAACAGCTGACCAAAAAGCACAACAGCACATGAATGCAATTTCCCCCGACATGACCCTGCAGTTTAGGATCCTCCATGAGCAAGATTATGCTAAATGTTCACTGCATTTAAAGATGTTTACTGCAGCATGCAACATGTTTACTGCATCTTTAAAGTTTTTAACTTCAAAGGAGCACTTTCCCTCTCCCCCTCCCAGGTTCATCCACCCTGCGGGTTTCTCGCCTGAACACACCATCAGCATCGCCTTCCGCGTGCTGCAGGAGACTCCACGGGAGCCCTTCGCCCTCTGGCAGCTCACCGACAACGACTTCCAGCCCAAGATGGGAGTGGTGCTCGACCGTGAGTGACGTCTCTGCAGCCCTCCTTCTCCCAACCTTCCTCCATTCAATAGTTCCCGGGGATGTTTATTTGTCATCAGGGCCTGTGGGAACTGCGCCAACACTCGTAACAAGGCTGAAGTCACTTCTTAATGTCTTCTCAGACACGCCTGTGTTTCAGTGTTATGGTTATATTTAGACCTGGAGCAATTAGACAATGGCGTGATTAGTAATCAACATCAAATAATAATCTAATTGTTTTTTTTATTTTTAATAATCTACCTTACTGAATGTTCCCACTTTCTTCATTTTATGGATCAGCTGCTTTCTTTGTGTAATGTAAAAATAAGCCGAAAATGTTTTGGATGTGGCTTCCTTCTGCACAGTGATACCGATGGTGGGTCTAGAAAGAGAGTAGTTCTTTGCAACTGATCCCAACGAGGTCTGTGGGAAAGAACACATGTTTTTATTTTGGGAGGCTTTGTGATAAGAATCCCAAATCCAAAAAATACATACGATTTTCTTAATGTCTTCAAAATCTATTTTTAAAGTTAAAGTTTTCTCCTTTAACAGGGCACTTTAGTTTTGCACAAATGGTAAAAAAAGGAGGAAGCTTTTGTGTGAGTAAGATTTCCATCAGTACGGCGGTGTATGTGGGGTTGTGTCTTAATGATCTGTGGTTTAAGCAGGACATCATGTTGCGTTGTTCTCAACAGCGACCACCAAACACCTGGTGTACTTCAGTCTAGACTACAGGGGAGAAGTGCAGGAACTGACCTTTGATCAGCGGCAGGTCCACCGGCTGTTCTATGGCAGTTTCCACAAGGTGAGATATACGTATTTCCATCAGCTACCTTGTCATCTGTATGTGCTCTCCCATGAAACAGAAATATCAGTACATGTAATAATAGTGTATTAGAATAGGGTAAGATTGGAGACTGATTTGTTCTTTCTCATTAACACTCGTCAAGGAGGCCATTAAGGTACTTCAAAGACGTTGAGGCTGGTGTGAAACCATTATCTTAGTCATGTTCAGTCGAATCTAAACACACAGACACGATACACATATTTTTTACATTCAGTAGGACTTCTGGAAGAAGTTGTTTCGGATCCCAAAGCCAGATCACAGTAACACAAAGAGTGATGCGAGGAGCCACCAGGGGGAGCCCTTGCCCAGGCAATCTGACTACCTGGTTCTAACATAACATCTGGTGATTGGCAGGTCCACCTGTCGATCAGCCAGGTGAGCGTGTCCTTGTCAGTGGACTGCCAGCGTGTGGGGGAGAGGCCTGCCCGCCCTCTTGGCAGCCTGCCCACCGACGGCTTTGAGATGCTGGGAAAACTGGTGAAGACCAGAGGACCCAATAGTGGATCCGCACCGGTACGTTTTGCTCTGTTCTGTTAGACATGCAAAAAATATTCTTCTGCCCTGCGCTCATCCTGTGCTGTGTGTTCTTTGTCGTTTCCAGTTCCAGCTGCAGTCCTTTGAGATCGTTTGCAACACGTCGTGGGCTTCAGAAGACACCTGCTGTGACCTGCCAGGGGTGGTCAGTCCGTTTCCATCTCACGCTATGTTCACATTTATTCACCTCTATCTTAGTGGATGCACACTGAGAACGCATGCTGTGTTTTAACACATTCATTTCATGCTTTTTTGTATAAGGACAAGTTATTAGCTTAAACAAAAGTCTTTAAAGTAGATGAGAGACAAAGTAGATACAGACGATGCAAAACAGAAAACTCAACCACGAATATGTACAGAACTGAAAGAACTTGGAGTTTTAAATTATACTGATTCCATGAATCTCGAAAATGTGTTTACGTCGAAGCCCGTTAATATGTGCGCCTGTTGGATGCTGCAGATGAAGAGTCCAATCATCTGGAGAAACTTTAAGGTCACCTGGCTGTGTGCTTTGGCTCCCCGACCTTCTCAAACGTGGGGTTGGACTGTAAATTGAGCTTGAGATATTTACCTTTTTAATGAATTCATCTTTGTTGTCAAGACATCATCTTCCATTGAGGACCGACCTCGGGGAGAAAATCAAACTTAACATTAAGTGTAACACCCATGCTGCTACTGTAAATAATGTGATATATTGAGAAACTGTTACTCATACCTGAAATAGCCTACAAATCAAACTTCCTTCTCGCACAATCATATTGCTCATATTCACTTTTCTATAGTACAATAGTAAGAAATACTTCATTGTAAACACGCATGTGACTTGGTGCCTTTGTCTTTGATCTCTGTGTGTGCCAGAGAGATGAGGAGAGCTGTCCCGTCCCGGCCTACACCTGCACCTGCTCCTCCGACATCCCCGGAGCCCCCGGCTCCCCTGGACCGGTCGTACGTCATTTTCGTGTGTGCCCCAGTTGTTTGGTAACAGGTTGACGTAAATTGTTGAATTCTTGGCGTCTTCCCTCAGGGAAAGCCAGGTCCTCGTGGCGAGAAAGGCGGCAAGGGAGAGCAAGGACAAAAGGTGAGATGGAAATATTTCTTAAGACTGACTATGGTCTAAAAGTTGAGCGCTGAAGGGTATTGGAAAGGGCTTTTATGTTCAGCTGGAACTACGGGTTATTTAATATAGTATAGTTTGGTTAGTTTTAGAATTGTTCCATACATTCATGCATGAGCACCAGATGCACTCACTTTAGTGTTGTATGGAACGCTAACCAGTTCAGGGGAAGAACAGAAACAGAAAAGAAATACATCCCCAGGGTACTAAATCAAGGTGTGCCGCCCTTCGGGGGAATCGGGGGACAACAAACCATCATTCAGCAGCCTTCCATTTTCCTAAAAAGCGATCACATTTCTGTGTGACTTTGCTTCTTTCCCTCGGCGCCAGTCCTTCTTTCATCAAGCACAGATTGATCCGCGCATCACAACACAATCACCAGCGCGAACTACAACACTGTCAACAAGGGTTATCTGGGGATTTCACACTCAAATCCTTTGGTTGTTGTCCTGTTTTAGTCTGAGCACCCCCCCCCCTGGAGCTTCAAGTTGGTTTGCCTGTGTTTCAGGGGGAGGTGGGTCCTGCGGGAAAGCCTGGATTTGAGGGAGGTCTTGGACCCCTGGGCAGCACAGGGCCCCGGGGCATGGCCGTGCAGGGTAAAGCGGTGAGTGACCTTCTTGGCTTTAAATACGTGTTATTAACCGTGCTCTTGTGGACTCTAAAATCCGGTATGCCTTGTCCAATGTTTGAGTGTTCTTTTCTTTTTCGTTTTTAGGGTCCGCCTGGTGCAAGAGGGGAAAAAGGAGATCCCGGGAGACCAGGGGTTCAGGTGAGTCTGAACCGAGGCACCAAAATGGGGAGAAGACTTTTACTCTTCCTCTTTCCCCTACGGTGGTTCATTTGCCTCTCCAACCTCTGCAGGGTTTACCAGGACCTCCGGGTTCAGTAGGAGAGGTGGGGATTCCAGGCCCTCAGGTGAGCTGCTTGTTCACAGAACCCCCCCCACCCCCTCCCCTCCCCGTCACTTTTTATTTGTCCTCATCCCTCTGCAATGTGTGTACACAGGGCATTCGGGGGCTCGAAGGGAACATCGGTGGACCAGGCCTCACTGGCCCCAGGGTGAGATTGGATTTCATTGCACTTTGGTGTCACTGTTGGGTCAAAATCGGACCGTGACAAACATTCTGGTCCATGACACAGAATGTGACAAAAAAGTTCTGTTAATGGCCCTGTGGTCTGCAGTGTCTGTGTAGACACCTCACATGTACTGGTTAGGAACGAGCCGTGTCCATTTTGGTTATTTGAGCTTTCCTCTAGCGCCACCCACAGGCCAAAACCGAGCACTACTGGACCCAAGTCTTTTCCAAACATCCATCTGTTTGTATTTTCCAGGGTTTCCAGGGAAGGCCCGGACACCCGGGGCCTTTAGGGGACAGAGGCTTCTCAGGGCCTGCGGGGCCTACGGTAAGACCACAGGGACAAATCCCTCCTGTCTTCACATTGGTTGTAGCTGGTAATCATCTTTATACTTGTGTATCTGTTGCTTCACAGGGTTTGCCTGGAGGTAAAGGGGAGCGAGGAGAGAAGGTGGGTCATAGCAATACTTGTAAAATAGCTCTTCTTATTGCAGTGGGCTACTTTTTTGGTCTGTATGGAATTCCATTTCCTAATATAATCTGGGCCTTGTTTAAACCGGCTGTCTCTTAACAGGGGGAACCTCAGTCCATGGCCATGATCTACCAACTGGTCACACAGGCCTGTGAGCAACTGGTGCATAGTAAGTTCTCCGCTCAGCCTGACATCTACATATCCAACTCGCTCATTATGGCCTTCAAATAGGACGCAGAACACATTTTTGTGTGTGTGTTTTTCAGAGGAGGTGTTGAAGCTCGACTTGTTCATTAACGAGATGAGTCGAAAGCCTGCTCCTATTGAGGAGCCGGTGGGGCCCCCCGGGGAACCTGGTATTCCGGGGCCCAGGGGCCCGCCGGGCCCCAGAGGCACCCAGGGGCGTGTCGGCCTGAGGGGGACCACCGGCAGGGGAGGATATCCTGGAGAACAGGGTAAGACTCTATTTTGAGTTTTAATGATTTGAAAGAAATAAAACCCTTGTTTGTTTAGCAACTGTAAAAAAATAATTCATCAGATTTTAAGGCTCCAGTGAAATATATACTGTAAGCTTTGACAATGCCGATTGGTCTCTTCTCTCTCTACAGGAAGATTAGGTATGCCCGGGGCGAAAGGGGACGCAGGGCCCAATGTCCAGGGGCCCATAGGGGTCAAAGGATTTGCAGGTACCGCTCAGCGTCATTTGAATGTACCAATGTAATATAATCACCAGCGCACTACCCTGTGCTGATGTGTGCATGATGTGTGTCTGCAGGTCCTCCTGGGGAGTCCAAGCTCGGGAGCTTAGGTTCCAAAGGAGAAGATGGTAAAGCAGGCCCCCCAGGGACCGCCGGGCCCCCTGGACAGCCGGGCGAGGGCGGACCACCGGGTGTGTGCGACAGCAGCGGAGGCTGCCAACGGGTTCCCCCACAAACAGGTTAGCCACCAGCAAAGGTCAAGGTTAAGATGTGATGATCCAGCCTCCCTGTGTCCAGCAGAAGAGCAGTGGGGGCTAAAGAAGTGCTTCACAAACCATTTCTGTTAGATTTCACTTTTCCCTACCTAAGAAGCCCGCAATAGATTTATTTTGCCGGTGAGGGTGAATAAAAACGGTAGATTGTTTCGGATGAAAGTCAAAATAATGAGACACTTAAAAAGCTCTGCACTGCTGAGGGAAACCGCAAAAAACGACCACTTCGAGCATTAATTAAAGCAGCGTTATGGTTATGGTCATTTGAGTGGTTAAAATGTAGCTTATTGGTAGAACCCTGTGTTTGCTGAACGCATGTGTATCATGTGTCCTTGGTTTATTTTTGGGTGTGCTTTCTTCACACAGAAGACCCGTATTACGGCTACCAGCCCTGAGCGGATAGCAAGAAGCAGGTGGCGACGCTGAAGGGACTGGCGTTGGTTTAAAATGGCTATAGTTCCTTTGGAGCAGAATGCCAGCCCAGGAATCGAGCTGAAACTAAACTGAAGAGGTTTGCTGGGATGAACTTGCCTGGCGGGGAAGCCTCACAAGCTTCATCGTGAATAAAGGAAACAATAGTGTTACCATTTTCTTTGACTGCGAAATGAATAAGTAGGATGCTCTCTAATATAGAATAGTATTTGACAAACAGAAAGCATCATAAAGGAACTATTTTCTCAGTGGGATCAGTCAAGTGCCGTCTTATACACTATAATCGCACTGAAACCGTTTTTCACTATTTGTATGTATTCATGCACTGTATCAATGCCATGTAGTTTAGCCATCCAGGTTTTATTTCTACATATTTCATTTGCCATTCTAACCTTAACTGCCTCAATGAGAATGAAAAGGTATAATCCATGGTGTAAAAGCTTCATTTTTTTCCATGGCATAAATGACACTGTGAGTATGTCGCCTGACTTGTGTATGATAATGTGTATGTTTTTTAATTGTATTTACTGGATACACTTTCTCCTTAATGATACTATATATAACTTTTTTATTGAAAATTCATGTTTACATTCTCTCTCTCTCTTTGTGTGTGTGCGTGTGTGTGCGCGTGTGTGTGTGTGTGCGCTGTTAATAAAAATGCATTATTTGTCTGATGAAGTGTGTTTATTGACCTGTTTGACCTGGATACAAAATAGGATACTTTACTTGTGTTGCTAAAGTGTCCTTAAGCAAGACTATGCCCCGCACTACGTCCAAAATCCAGGGCAACAGAAAATAATAATAATGTAAAATTCTTGGCGGAACGGCAGCGACAGGACAATTGTTGCCTGTGGTCTCTATTTTGGAAGAGCACACTGGAAGTTCCGGTTGTCCCGGCCTTGTCAAGTTACCCTCAATGCCACACTCTGGTTCCGGTTTTGTACTATTTTTTTTAATTTTTCAAAATAGAAAATGTTTACTCGCTGGCCTGGAATCAGTGAAGACATGCTTAACATGCACGTTATGCTAGTTTAATGAGACTTTCTTGGGTGGGTAATGTTTTCTATCATGTTTGTGAGGACGAATCATATCAGAATTGGTGTGAAATTTACATGACATGCTTAAGGGTAGAAAAACTAAACTAACTAGCTTTGCTCCGTGTCTTTGATGTTTCACTAATGCTGCTGTAGATAAGCTGACTATGGCTCTTTATTATGAAAAAAGTATGACATCCATCACATGTGTCAAATGAGTTACACCAACACCTTGATATATATTTTGAAAACCATAAACCGGATGTTGTAGGACCCTTTAACTATACACGGTATGGTTACTTGACCATAGATCCACGTCGCAATGTCGAGCCGAAAAACTTCGCTCCCAAACCGGGATAGTGAGGACAAATACTCAATACTCTTACCTACCTACAACGAAAAGGAAAACCTGCCCTTGATAGTGTGGCTTTTGGTGAAATATTTGGATGAAGGGTGAGTTCTGGGAGCCAGCAAAGCTGCTACAGCTAACTACAGCTAACTAACGTTAATACCGGGTCAGTGATGAGCTGTCACTGAGCGATTTACTGTGTCCCCGCAAACTTTACATTAAAAACATTCTCACGTGAAGAAACTCTCTCTAGCTCACTTCTGTGATTGTCTGTGTTAATGGCTTAGAAATTGAACGACCTAAATCCACGTTATATATTTGAATGTGTTTTTTTTAACAGTGGCTTCAGCTACGAGATCATTGTCATAGACGACGGAAGCCCAGATGGGACACTGCAGGTGGCAGAGCAGCTGCAGAAAATCTTTGGCGAGGATAAGATCGTAAGTTCTAAGAAACCTCTACCGCGATGTGGGTGTTTACGTTACGTTTACGTTTGTGTGAGGATCCAAACAATGCACTACTTACAATTAAGCAAAGTATTACAATTCAATTAATCGTCATATGATTGACGTTGTTTCTTATATAGCTTGTCTCTTTGGTTCTAGTCAATTACTGGTGCATGGGATTTCTATGCAGACTTTAATCTAGCTTTTCTGTGGTTCAGCTTCTACGACCAAGAGCGAAGAAGTTAGGCCTTGGTAAGTATAAGACTGTTAAATAAATGGTGTTTTTGCTCTAGTAACCTTTTCCAACTACGGATGAGCTCTTCTGCTTCCTTCCAAAGGCACTGCATACATACACGGCATGAGGCATGCCACTGGGAACTTCATCATTATCATGGACGCAGATCTTTCCCATCATGTGAGTTTGTTCTGTAGGTCCACATCCAGCTGATATCGGGGTCAACAAATATTTTCATAATTGATTTGTCTGCCAGGTTACAATTAATTGTTTGGTCTGAAAAGTGTTAGAACGTATAAAACAATCTACAATTTCACTTAAACAGAAATTGCCCAACATGTAGTCTCTTTTGTCCAAACAACAAAAGCAGAAATGTCTTCACACCAGACAAAGATGCAAATCCTCACTTCAAAGCCGGTGTCCATTAATCAGCTTATCATGATAGCCCCAGCTGTTCGGCCGCTCTATTTTCTTCATCAGCACTCAACTGGGGCTTTTTGAAATGTAGCTGATTTAATTTCAATGGTTCTCTTTCTTTTGTCTTTCAGCCCAAATTCATCCCAGAATTTATTCAGTAAGTGTTACTTGATTTCCATTCCATATAATGGGATTCCTGTCACCTTATTTCACTCTGCGTATATATATATATATATATATATATATATATATAATATATATATATAATTAAAACTTCCTTTCTGAATATAACAACAGCATTTAGCGGCAGTGCCACAAATGACAGGTGACAGAAGATGAAGTGTGTAGAAATCTTCTATTGAAACCCTTTGTGCCTTGTTTGTCAGAAAGCAGAAGGAAGGTGATTATGACCTGGTGTCTGGCACTCGTTACCACGGGAACGGGGGCGTTTACGGCTGGGACCTCCGCAGGAAACTCATCAGGTTGCTGCACGACATTAATGACGCTCTGTTTCATGTCTTATTAGAGACAGGAGGCGGGTGTCTGATCTTCTTTTTGGTTGTTCCTTCTCTCGATCACAGTCGGGGGGCAAACTTTTTGTCTCAGGTGTTGCTGAGACCCGGAGCTTCAGACCTCACAGGCAGCTTCAGGTACGAGTGTTTTAGGAGTTATGGGCCGCAGACTTTTTCAACATACACGGCCATTTGTTCTCCCAAACACCGGCCGTGTTTTGTTCCCCTCAGGTTGTACAAGAGGTCGGTGTTGGAGTGTCTGGTTGAGCGGTGCGTGTCCAAGGGATACGTCTTTCAAATGGAGATGATCGTCCGCGCCAGACAGCTCAACTACTCAGTCGGAGAAGTGAGGCCCCAATTCAGTCCCTCAATTTTTGAAAAAGTATTTTTTATAGTACACGTGAAGTAAGATTATGATATTTCTCTTGATTCTGTTTTTACCACACTACAAATGTGAAAAAGTGTTAAAACCCTGTTTTTGTGAAGTTATAAGGTTAGATGTGTGACACCAAAGGGTTATTTGACTGCTGTTTATGCCTACAGACATTAGCAATCTTGGCCCATCTTAAATACTTTAGACAAGGCTTAGACTTGTGAAATCTGGGCGAGAATCATGAATAGACTCAAGAGACTGACCACCTCACAGGGTTTACACACATTTTTACTAATACGTTTTCTCTCACTCCAAACAGGTACCCATTTCCTTTGTGGATCGAGTTTACGGAGAGTCCAAACTCGGAGGGAATGAGATTGTGTCATTCGGGAAAGGACTGATCACACTCTTCGCCTCGACATGATCAGCGTTCAGTGTGAACGTCCCACGATGGTACAGTGCTCCTTTCGGTCTCAAAGTCACCGTCTCTTTATACAGGAGAATCAATCACCTCGGTCAGACCGGGACAAGGGAGACTTCCCCAGTTAGCGGCAAATATGAGGTCCTTTTCTGTGAGTAGTGTCTCCTGAATACTGAAGGAACATAGTGCTGTACATTCCCAACCCCTGAACCAAGTGTTCCACCATTCCCTGTCCAGACCGCTGACTGAACTCCACTTCAACACAACTGTCACATGGGCAGAACAAGTCACACTGCAACACCTGGAGTATAAAATAAAACAGTTTTTAATATTGGTTCATTGTTTTTTTTGTTTTTTTTTACTATAGTACAATGATTCAACCTTAAACTCAAATCTTAATGTCATCCAGGGGGTCACTGCATGGGGAATATGAATGTTTTGAAAGATCTGTGAATATATTTAACATCAATCAAAAACTTTATCAATGAAAGTGTTCAGTGCTGGATTATCAAACCCCCACAGCACCACTGGACTGGTGGGTGTTTATGTGAAATGTTTATCATGGATTATGCATCTTAAAACATCCATTGAGCCTGACATTTTTTCTTGGAGTTCAGTGGTCCTGAAAGAGGGACCTGCGTCAAAATCAAATTAAATGTTGCATATCCCTGTATTAACAATACAGCACGCCAAGGGTAGTTCAATTACTATAATACATTTTCTTAAACTCAATGCAAGTGGCAGTTACTTAGCACAATTTGATGAGTGATGATTGAGGGTGTAATGGAACAACAATAAACCTCAGCTCATGGAAAGATTTTCCTGTGAGTTTTACAGTTTAACTGCATTTAACTGGGTATTTACTACCAGAAGTGTAGTACAGCGTCACCTACTGTTGGCCCAACCCTCTGATGCCACTCCAGCTGGGTGCTGAGGGGCTGAGACATGTCTCAGTTTCCTAGGCTGCATTTGTTGACCGTATACGTCGCTTCGGCTTTAACTCGGCAGTCCCGTTATGTCGGCTCTTCCGAGCGCGGTCGAGGGACGCAGCCCTTCAGGAGCCTATTTGGAGGACCCATCTGATCCATCCTTTGCGGCCCAGCATATCCCAGCATGTAACAGAATTCACTTGAATATCCACCGATGTGTTATAGTATATTATATAACATCACATCTTCGTTTGTTGTTTACTGCTTCTTATGAACACACAACACACATTAATAACAAATACATAACAACACGCCCATGTTACGGGAAGTTACTGCGCTGTATCCGCCTGTAGTTTTAAGTGAAAAGTCACTTTGATGCCTCAACTTTCATGCTTTAGAGACTGACTAACACCCTACTGAGGCTGTGGAAGTTTTATAGATTTATACTTCATATTATGAACAGAAATGGAAGTAAGCTCAAGTTTATTTTTAAGGCTGTTATGGTCAAGCGCAGCAGGTTGCTAAGCAACGGGAGCAGTGGAGGTAAAGCTGATGACGCAAGCAGGAAGTCCCCCCCGTAGGCCAGAACGTCCCATTTCCAGACCGCTCGGTTCAGCCTATTGTTGGAGGATGCAGCCCAGGTCTACGGCGGAGGCTGGGCCCTGCAAGGATGCAGCCGAGGGAATTAAGACACAGCTACTGTGTACCATGTACACCCGAGGGGAGGGGGGAGGAGACGGCAGATGTAGCCGAATCGCGCATGGGCACAGAGCGGAGAAACCCACTCCAGAAGGACGCCCGCTGTCGGCTAGTTCCCGCCACTACTGTCTTGGGTCTGTTGTTGACAGACTCGAACAGAAAAAGGGCTCCGCGGGTTTTGACTGGACGAGGTAGGTTTGTCTTCTTTCTTTGTTTCTTTTTGCAAGTGACGGTGGCTTAATTGGCCTGGCTGATTGATGGACCAATCAAGAGTTTTACTGAGCCAACCGAGTTCGCGAGCATCTCACAATGAGATGATTTATGCTAATCAAGCTGATGTCACTTCCGCCCCTTTTATTTGCGCCATTTTGGATAGGGCAGTTTCTAGGCTGGATGTGTATTGTCTTGTCAGAGTAAAGAATGGGCATAACGCTGTCGGCTGCCAGGCTATCATAGGGTGACCCGAGGCTATTTATCGAAAAGAGGGGGTCCGCCGGTAGCTGTTCCCAACAATAGCACGGACATGTGTCCGCCATCACCACTCAAGGGAATGGAGGTTTTCATTTTCTAATGAGGCTCGAAGGCTTTCTGTTCCCGTTTGCCGACCAGAGGGAAGCGGATAGCCGAGGGAGAGTCCAGTTTGGAGGCTCAACCGACGGACGGGTGGCTTCGTTCTCCCCCGCGAAGATAGTGGTCACCTGAAAGGAAATATCAGAGTCATCTGGGGAAGACGGTGGAAGTGTCCGCACATCCCCATTCCGAGCTGACACATTTCACTGGGACGGGAGCGCTGGATGTGAAAGCAGGTAAACGTGTCTGTCACAACGGGGAGGGGGACCTGCCGTTAGCCGTGGTTACCTGCGGTGGTGCGATAATAGGTGCCCGGGCACTGACGTTACAACCCGGCTAACTTGGCTGTCCGAGCGGCTGGGGTTTACCTCTGGTGGTGGCTTTATTGTAGCATCGAGTTGAATCACTTCTCCGGTAACGTTTTGCGTGCTCGTGACCAGCCAGGTTAAAACATTAATTTGGTGGAAATTGAGGAGAGAAATGGCAGCATCAGTGTTGTTGAGCTAGCTTAGCATGCTAACTCAGCGCGTTGTGTCCCCATTCTTTGTCAGCGGGCAGCAGCTCCCTGCCAGGACCCATCGATCTGGATACTACCAGATGTTGATCGGCGCTCTGATCCACTGACCCCCGCGTCCCCTCGCCGCACCATGTGGTTCGCGTCCACGGCTTAGGATCCCACGCCAGGTCGTTAGAAGTTAACGGTTTGTTTTTTTTTCAAATCGAAGCGAGCGAGAAATGCTACGAATGTGAAGTGTGGCTCCACTGTTACTGTACAGCAGAGCGCTGTGCTGGGCGACACGTGACGTTTATCCACTACCGCGCGCACATTTTGGCTTGTGATTCATGCGATGTTTTTCTTCAAAGGATCAACCTGAAAAAAAGCAAACCCTTAGAGGTCAGTCAGGTGACACCGGGAGCTGTGATCCCCTCGTGTTCTATGGGAGTGAAGGGGGGGGGGGGGGCTGTCACTCGGGTCAGGGCAAATGTCACATCTGATCACTACCATCAACCCTTTCCACCGATACACCCCGTGCTCTTTTATTGCTGAAGGCTGCAGTCAGCTGTTGGACGTACAGTCACCACCACTAACCCCAAAAGCCCGTTAAGCATCCCAAACTTTGTTTGATGGACACCAGGAGCGTCTCCCCTCTCTGAACGGCAGTAGTTAACCAGAGCGTAGGTCACCATGTCCCAGTGGAGGGCTAAGTGAGGAGATCTGTGGTTGAAGGTTTGTAGGCTTTTTTTCCTCCTCATTTTTCTTCAACAGCCCAGGCGAAGGGGAGACATACGCAGAGCAAAGCAGCCTCCTATCGCCTCTCCTCCCTCCCCTCCTAGTCAGCCTCTCCTTGCCTTTTTTCCATTTCTCTCCCTCGTCCTCCCACTGCCCTCCCCTGCCTGTCTATCTCCCCCTCTTCCTACCACCCTCTTCCATTTTCTCCCCCACCCCCCACCTCCTTCTCTTACCCTTCCTTCCCTCACCCTCCATTTGCTCTCTTCCCCTCCCCTCCCTTCCCTCTCCTCTGAGCCTGTCTGCCCGACCTCCCTGCCTCCCCATCCTGCCCCCCTCCCACTTCCGTCGCTCACTCTGTCTCCTTTCCTCTCATCTCCCCCGTTGCTCGCTCCACTCCCCTCTCTCCCTCCCAGCTCCCTCACCCCACCTCATCCTCTCTCTCACTCCCCTCCCCCTTCACTGATCTCTCTCTCTCGCTCCTTCTGTCCCTCCCATACCTCCCCTCCCCCCTTGCTCCCCCTCCACTGCAGACATATTGTAGAGGCTGCTGCTGACTCAATAGGAGGCGCCATTCTGTGATGGTATTGCGAGGCAGGGAGAGAAAAAGGGGGCAGGCGGAGTGTTGGGAGGCTTACATAATGGAACTCCTCGCTAGCGCCATCTGCAAGTTCTAGGAGAAAGCGAGACTGGGAGGGGAAGTGGTCATGGGTTTGTGTCTCTTTCACCCAGTCTGGCACTTGCACACTTCTGAATGACAGACAGTGATGTCTCTGGGCTCCTCACTGGGCCAACAGTTGGTGGAACCACACAACCTCAGTTCCACCTCTCCTTTTGGTGTTTTCTGTAGGGGAGTCTTTAACAAGAGTCGTTTGGGACTGTTATATTTGATGTCCTTGAGCTAACTTTTGTGCCATTGTACATCAGTGACCTTTGACCCCACTAAATGAAGCTCTGAGTAGCTCGGAGCTCTGGGTAGTCTGAATAGAGACGGACGCTTTGGACAGTAAGTAAAACGGCTTGTGTAAGGTTCCTTTTGTCATGGTAGTGCTAACACTCACTGAATGAGTGCATGGTGGTTCAGCTGTATTTAGTATGTGACCAAGTGTCAGTGAGCCACCTTTCCTTCTGCTCCACACAGCTGAGTGATGTTTGGCTTGCTCACAAAAAACGGATATTAAACAATTGCTTTACCTGGGGTTCCATCGTTTAAGCCACGTGGAAGTGTCTTATACTTGCATTTCGTCCTCCTCTGAGTCGCCCCCAAAAAGCAGTCTTAGAGTCTTTGAGAGACTTCTCTAGTTGCAAGCCGTACCGGTAGTATGTCCATTTCTCGTTAACAGTCTATGCCTGTGGCCCCAAAATGCTTGAGTAGTATTGACCAACCGGCTTTGGTTGAATACAGGGTTTACAGTCCGGAAAGGACTGCCTTTTACAGAGTTGTAAAATGCTGTCTGAGTATTACAAACCAACCTGGACCTCCTGAAAAGTTCTTCCTTGTCTCATCGCTACCTTAAAGGAAACACCCCCACCCAGGCGCTACACCTGCCGTTAAATCTGTTGGGGATCAATTTAGTCTTTTAGTCCCACCAGTCCGGCTGAACACGGCTCAGCGATGACTGTTGAAAGTGATTTCCTCACAGGTAGCTGGGTTTCAGTGTACACAATGCATTACACTTTTGCGTATTAAGATATTAAGTAGCTATGCATCTTCTCATTAATGGAAAAGTACTACAAAATAATACTTATTACCGAAACACATCAGATACTTTATACATCATGACTCAACGTGTCCACCCTCATTACTGATATATGTATCATGAATCCCTCAAAAGTGAAAGCAGCAGGTCATCGGTTGCTTTTTCATCTGCTGTCTCTTTCAAATTGAGGTTTTCAGGACTTTTTTGTGCAGATTCCCCACCACTAATCCAGCGGCCCTTCAGCATTGAAGGGGGATTCTGGGTCGTAACGGACAGCTGTGTCAAAATGTCCCGAAATTCATTAGTTTAACAGACAGTTGGAGCCATCACTGTTGTGTACCTTCTAGGCGTCTCACCCGGTTAGTTAAAGGTCCTTTCCAGCCAAACCGTTTACTCCCCCACTAGGAGCTCAGCCGTTCTAATTGTTCCCTGCACTTGTTGATAACCTGCCACGTATGCATCTTTCTCTATCCAGGTGTGCAGAATGTTCCAGCTCCCCGTCAACAACCTGGGCAGTCTGCGGAAAGCAAGGAAGAATGTCAAGAGGGTCTTAGGAGACATCGGCTTGGAGTTCTGCAGGGACCACCTCGAGGTGAGCCTGCCCCATCAGTGGTGTTCTTATGATGCCGATTGTACAGTTCCTTGGTCCTCATGGCTTTGCCTTCTGAAGGATACAGTGTGAGCATTTGTCTGACTTTGATTATCTTCAAATTTGTAGTCCCAAGCATCATTATCAGCTACGGTTGAGCACGGTTTGGATTTTTGGAACATTGGTGTAATCATGGGTGATTGGTTTTAGTTTAATAACAAGGTCAGTCTTCGATAGCGATTGCTCTTCCATTTGGCTCAGTCCGTGAGGAGTCAAGCACAGGTCGTGTGCCTCGCAGACCTGCATAAATGTAGAGTGTGAATGCTGATGGAAATCTAGGGCCTGCACCCATATAGTAGAATGAATACGCCTACAGATTAATCGTACTCCGCTCATCGACAACCTGTCCTCGCTCAATCTCCCTTGATGTAGGAGAACTCTTCAGGCTTAAAAGCAGAATTTTCGCCATCCAGGCCAAAGTATTCTATAGATTGAATATGTTTGCATATATCATTGTCCTTCATTTACACATTGCATCTGAGAAAAAAATCTGCGCAGGGAGATTATAGAAAACATAAGTGAAAATTTTGACTTAACAGCCCTCCCACAAAGTCAACCAGTGTCCCGGAGGACAAAAGAAAGCTGGTAACTAACAGTAAATATATTTTATGTACAGTACCAGTCAAAGGTTTATATGCATTTTATCATTCAATTAAATGAGAAGGTGTGTCCAAACCTTTGACCGGTACTGTACATATATTTTCCTTTTGGATTACCCTTTCATTCAAATTCATTAATGCAAATATTTCACATGGAAAAAAATGTTTAACGCTGAAAAATCAAAAACAAAACTGGTTTCACAACCCTATTGGCAGACAACTGTCAGCATTATAATATTTCTTCTCTAATATTTTTTGATGTCAATACATATGGGTATGATTCCTACACAAATATATACGTTTTTACTTGCCTATCTACACACACACACATACACACACAAATGAGTCTCCATTTGATCCTTCTCGCGTACTAATCTTCTTTCTTTTTTTGTTTAGGACTATAAAGACTTTATTCCTCCAGAGGTGTACATAAAGCACACTAACTGGGAGGATGTGTGCATGTGGGAACCGTCGCATACCAAACTGCAGGTGTGTGACGCAGTCAGACTGATGCATGCATTCTCGTTTTTTCCACGTTCACATCTGTATCGACTGCGTTAAAAAAAAAAAAAAATCTATTAAAGTAGTCATTTTTAATTATCTTGACCAAAGAACTTGTAAAGTCTTAAGCTTATTCTTCTCCTCCTCCTGTGTTTTTAGGACTACAGATCGAAGCCCTTCTGTTGCACTGGCTGCCTCTTTTCCTCCAAGTACTTCTCCGCGTACAAGAGCCATTTCCGCAACGTCCACAGCGAGGACTTTGAGAACAACATTCTTCTCAACTGCCCCTACTGCACTTACAATGGCAACAAAAAGACTCTGGAAACGCACATCAAACTGTTCCACATGCCCAACAGCACCGTGCGGCAGGGCCCCGGAGGAATGGTGGCGGGAGCCGGCGGGCTCCTGATGAAGGACGGGGTCCTGAAAAGGGCCGGGGACAGCATGGAACAGGCGGTGTACTACTGCAAGAAGTGCACCTACAGGGACCCTTTATACAATGTGGTGCGGAAGCACATCTACCGGGAACACTTCCAGCAAGTAGCCCAGCCCTATATTGTGAAACCGGGGGTGAAGACTCAGAACGGGGGAGCCACAGAGAGCAATAACACAAACAATGTCAACAGTAACCAGATCCACTGCAAGAAGTGTCTGTTTGTCCCGAGGACCTACGAGGCGCTGGTCCAACACGTCATAGAGGACCACGAGAGGATCGGCTACCAGGTGACTGCCATGATTGGTCACACCAGCGTGATCGTCCCGCGTCCCAAACCCGTTATCATGATCCCCCCCAAGACCCAGGGGGACAAGACCATCATCGGGATGGGCCCGAAAGGCGCGGTGATGGCCACCACCAGGTCTCCCGGCTCGCAGCAGCTGGGTCGGGTCATCGTCTCCTCAAAGACGGGCTTCAACGCGCAAAGTTTTCTATCCGGGATGAAACACGACGGGATCCGGTTAAAGGCCGGCACCACCCAGTCGTTCTCCATCGGCGGGCAGCAGGTGAGGGTGACCTTGCCAGGGAACGCCCAGGTTTCGGTGCCCCAGCAGTCTCACGCGGCCAAGCAGCTCATCTCGGCCGGCGGCCTGCGGAGTCCGGTGTCGGTCAACGTCTCCTCTTCGCTCAAGTCCAACGCCCTGGGCTCCCGCGTCCAGGCAGCCGCGACCACGGTCGCCTCAGTCACGGCCAAAAAGGGGGGCTCGTCGATCCTCGGCACGTCCTACACCCAGAAGTGGAAGATCTGCACCATCTGCAACGAGCTCTTCCCAGAGAACGTCTACAGCGCCCACTTTGAGAAGGAGCATAAAGCGGAGAAGGTGCCCGCGGTCGCCAACTACATCATGAAGATCCACAACTTCACCAGCAAGTGTCTCTACTGCAACCGCTATCTCCCCAGCGACACGCTGCTCAACCACATGCTGATCCACGGCCTGTCCTGCCCCCACTGCCGGGCCACCTTCAATGACGTCGAGAAGATGGTGGCCCACATGCGGCTGTCGCACCCGGACGAGAGCGTCGGCCCGCGCACAGATTCCCCCCTGACCTTCGACCTCACTCTGCAGCAGGGCAACCCCAAAAACGTTCAGTTGATCGTCACGACGTACAACATGAGAGACGCGCCGGAGGAGTCGGTGGCGTTTCACGCTCAGAACAACACCTCAGCATCGGCAGCATTGGCTGCCTCCCTAATATCAGGCAAGAGGCTGGTGCCGCCACATCTGACCAAAGCGCCTTCGGGGGCTGCCGACTGTGCGCCGGCCAAGAGTGCCCCACAGGCGTCGGTGCCCTACAAGAAGGACGTGGGCAAGACGCTGTGTCCTCTTTGCTTCTCTATCCTCAAGGGCCCAATCTCCGACTCACTGGCCCACCACCTGAGAGAGAGGCACCAGGTGATCCAGACAGTCCACCCCGTGGAAAAGAAACTGACCTACAAGTGTATTCACTGCTTAGGGGTTTACACAAGCAATATGACGGCCTCCACCATAACGTTGCACCTGGTGCACTGTCGAGGTGTGGGGAAGTCCCAAAACGGCCAGGAGAGCCGGGCCACTCATTCTTCTCGGATCATCCCGGCCCAGAGCAGCGCTCTCAAAAGGCCCAGCTTCGATAGCTCGGACACTAGTGCGCCGAAACGCAGGAGGCCGCCCGGAGAACGGGCCCAACCGCGCGACGTTAACAACGGTCCGTCTGCGTTTGTAGAAAATCCAGACGAGCCCGTTGTTCTGGCTCTCGACCCCAAAGGACAAGAGAACGAGTCGTACGAGTCCAGGAAGGCTTTTCTAACGCAGTATTTCAATCAGGCGCCGTATCCCAGTAGGCGGGAGGTGGAGAAGCTGGCCGCCAGTCTGTGGCTGTGGAAGTCTGACATCTCCAGCCACTTTGGCAACAAGAGGAGGAAATGCATGCAAGACTGTGAGACTCAGAACGCCAGCGTGCTGCTCGGCTTCAGCATGCACGAGCTGAGCAAAGTCAGTCACGAGCTGGCATTCGTCCAGGATGGCGCATACGAGGGCGGGCAGAACAAGAGGCGGACATCCAGAACGCGCCTAGGGCTGTCGGAGCAGGCGCTCCGGAAACACAGGGAGCTCGTGGCGGCCAACGGTGGCGCGGCGCTGCCACAGAGGGGAAAGCCGCCGGGGACTTTAGTCAGTTGTAAAGCGCCGCCATCCGCCCCCAAACCCAACAGTGCCAGCCGAGACCAAAGCAAGACAATCAACAGCACCTTACCACAGAAAATACCTCTAGATCTTTCAGAGCCCATCGCCATTGACTCTGACAGTGATGAGAATGAGCAGCAGAAGGATAACGAGGAGCTAGAGGGAGAGTTACATCTCCATGGCAACCAACTGCTTACTGGAGCTGAGGGTGGCATGGAGCCGGGGACGGAGGCTAAGAACGTTTCAAATCTAGAGGATACGTCGGACGATGATACTGACGACGACGATGATGATGATGACGATGATGACGACGACGACGAGGAAGACGACGAGGAAGACAACGATGATGATGAAGACGAGGAAGAGGCACATGTAGAAAATGGCTTTGCGCCCTCAGGAGACGCTGAAAGGCCGGCTGCTAAAAAAAGAGACCCTCATCCCATCATTATTCCCAAATTTGTACCGTCATCTGCAAGAAGCAGAAGAGAAGGGGCCCAGCTGGGCAAGCAGCAGGTGTGACTGATGCACCCCCCCCCCCACCCCCCCACCCCCTCCAAAGGACAGTCAGATAGGCACTTGAGACATTTGAACAGAGACAAGGAGAGAACTCCAAACAAGCCATCCAGTGACTTTTAAAGGCGGGAATAACGAGCAGCTAGGGTCGATGTAAAGATTTGTGACCTTCTGGTCCCACGTGGGAAGGGACAAAGAAAACGGAGAAGTCACACCAAACAAATAGACTTTTTCTTCTTTCTTTACCCTCTGTATACTTTATTACATTGAGATAGCAACTTATTGATGTTGATTTCGCCACTGAACTTGTAAATGTGGCTTAAAATATTGAGTTGTCGTGTGGTAAAGCTTTTTAAACTGACCAGAGGATCCACCTTTTTTTCCATGTAGTTATATCCGAGATGGGTAGTGTAAATTTGTACAGTCTTTTAGACATGTTTGGACAGACGTTGCAGTTCACGTACCCTTAAATATTTGCTATTACCTGTATGTAAGGTAGCCTCCTATGTTCTACATCGGTATGCTTAACAATAGTTGTCGCTTTGGTGGCTGGTATTTTCTTGTACGTTTAAGTTTTATTTTTTAACGAATACCTAGTTTTTTTGCAAAATAATATATCTATATATATATAAATGAAATAACAATTGATTTGTTTTTGCTTCAAACCGGATTAGATTTTATTTTTGTAATTAGTTTTTCTTAAAACAATACAATAGCGCGGCTGCGCTGTTCTTTTTTTGAGTTTTAAAGGAGCATTTGCACCCTCGTGCTCATCACTCTCTACTCTACTTGCTTTCTGTTGTCACTGTTTTAAACTGACGTTTCTATGCCCTCACAAGACTGGACTGGAACCACCTTACAGACAAGTTGTGTTCTTTTTTAGAAAAAAAAAAAGAGTTCAATTTGTCTTCTTTGAATTGTGTGTATTGGTTTTCATTTTCCACCTAAGCATTTAATGAACAATAAAGTGCTGTAATTGTGCTTCACACGGACATGGCCATGCTGGCATTTTCGTTCAAACTAAGGAACCACCGGGAAAATGTTTCCTGATTAATTTAGTCTTTAAATTTTTTATTAAGACGTTTTGTAAATCCTTTGTCTGCAGTGGGTCTGCCAGTTAACTAATAACGTCAGTAAATGAAGCCCTTTCTCTTTGGTTGAAACGGGGCCATAGAGGACTTCAGCTGAGGCTGAAGGTTGTATGACTGACCTTTGACACTCTATAAATGAGATAATGGGATAATGCACTGTGCAGCTATGAAGATGAGCTAATGCCCATGTAATTTAGCAGTCATGTCTCAGCACATGAATGTGACATTTTGCATTGCAGAGAATACATTTTGTGATAGTCGGCTTTTATCCCCAGTCATTAGCATTCATAAAACAAATGATCCTTCCATTCCAACAGAGAGGATGCTGATGTTGATTCATTGTTCTGCACATGTCTTTGGTTGGCCAAAAATAGTACCCGTTAAATCCATCATTGCTTGGTAACTGGGATTACATTTCTCAGCAATTTAGCCTGACAAGATCAGAGTGTATTCAGGTGCAATGGAGAAAACCAGAGTTCACAGACATCAACTGTGCACAGGGACGATTTCACAAATTAACCATTCAATTAAACAGTTTGCACTGTAGGAATTCCAGGGGAAGTAGAGGATAATTGAAAAAGGTTACACAACCAGGTGTTTCATGTAAACATGAGCTGAAATGGATGATGTGTCGGTCAGAGGGCTGCAATATGTGTTCTGGTTACACAGATCTAGCAAAATGGAGCCTTCTGTTACCAAAGATACTGTGTTGGAAGGCCCTGGTTGGAGATGGAGGGCTACATTATTAACCCTGTGCTGAGTTGCACCGCTGAATGAATGGCACTTACATCGGGCCAGACTGAGTTACATCGTAGGAGTCACATGGTCCTCCTCCCAACCCAGGTGAGTCGAGCGAGGTCAGACGCATACTTTCTCTCCATATATTTTAACCCCCGAGTGTTTGATTAAACTGCCGTCCTAAGGAGGGATCTAAAATGGATGTAAATGACCCCCCCGTGCAAGAGGGAGAGAGGCAACGCTGGCTAGTCTGTGTTGCTATGCTGTTCTAAGGAGTGAGAGAGGGAGGGAGTGGTGGGGGAGGCCGACAGGGAGAGAGGCCTGGCAGACTGTGGGGGAGGCGGAGGCCTCATCTGCAGTGCTGTGTGCAGAAGGAGTGCTTAACAGCCTTTCAAAGGGGGCAGGGGAGACAAGAGGGAGGGGGGGGGAGGCAAAGGAACGGGTAGGGAGAGGAGCTTGGGGGAGGGAAGGCGAGGAAAAGGGGAGTCAGGGTGGGACGGGAGAGCAGGGGAAGGTGGGGGGTGAGATGAGAGAAGAAAGGAGAGAGGAGGTGGCAGGGCCAGATGGAGGTGGAGTGGGGGGGGGAGTGATCTAGGATAAGAAGAAGGGGGGGGGGAGCAGGAGGAGAAGGAGAAGTGGGGGGAGGGGAGGTGATGGTGATGGCAGTGGAGAGACTGGCGCCCCCTGTAGCTGAAGGAGAGACAGAGGCCTTAGTGTGTGCTTGTGTGTTGTCGGACACAAAGGCTGAAACAGAGCGGCCTACTTGCACTTCACAGTGGGGAGGCTGATTGGTTGAACTGGTCACAGGTCAGTTGAGCAGTCACCCCACACCTGACCTGCGGGCCGGGTCCACCTGAGCAGGGATCGCATTACGGTCAGGACGTGAGAGAGAAGGGGAGAGGAGAGAACAGGAGGGTTAGAAGCGGGGTTGGGGGGGTTGGGGGGGGGCGCAGTTTGCCATGGAACGCTGGTGGCGCCCCCCGATGGACACCGGGAGCAACCACCATGCGCTTCCCTTAAGCTGGATAATGAAAACAAATCTGTCCCAGTGTGTGCAATTGCATCCTCTGAATATTGCATGGCGCCACATGAACTGGGACAATGACACCAGCACAGAGACAGAGGGGGGGGGGGGGCTAAAGAAAGGCCTTGCGGACTGCGGGGGAGACCAGAGCCCTCTTCTGCAGTAATGGGGGGCAGCAGAGGAGGAGGGTGGAAACGGGTGGGCCGGAGAACGAGAGACAGGGGGGGGGCACCTATCCAACAGCTAGCGCCTCCTGCTGCTCAAACCGCCTCGCTACACACACACATACACACACGATCTGTACAGTGCAAAAAGGATTCATGGAAGAAAGAAAAAATGAATTGATGAGATTGAATGTCACCGCGAGCGGGAGATGGAGGAGGAGAGGAGTTGGTAAGCCAAACTGTCCGTTTCCAGCGATACGTGCAGCATCTTGAGTTGCACTCTCAGTCAAATCAAGAAAAGTTCAAACATTTGCGCTAGGAGTAGTCCGCAGCCCACAATCGGATCGCCAGTCCGCTGCCCTTCCACTCTACCTTTGCCCTTTGACCCCTGGAAATGAGGCTGTGGCTAATGGTGACTAGCCCACCAGATGGTTCCTAGTGTGGAGAAGCATCATTGAAAACAGTTTGCAAAACTACAGGATGTTATTTCGTAGAATAAGCCATCCTGCCATGTTTGTGATCTGGTGACATCTCGATGACTCGGCTGCTTAGCAAGGGTTACGGGCACTGTGTGGTCAAGCAAAAAGTCAACTAAGTTCAAAGAAACCTCAAAAACAAGGAAAAGGAGTTTTGGAAATGTTTTTATTGTCTTTTATTTTTAGCCAACATATGTTGCAAAGAGGCCTATTATCCTGCGTGAAATGTGAATCAAACTTTCCAGGATGTTGCATGAATAGAGCTGCAGCTGGTGACATCATCACATCTCACTGGCGAGAGATAACGAGAGGCGGAGACAGCGTACTGAGGGCCTCCTTGGCAGTAGTGTGGGAGGGAAGGAGGGAAGTGACAGAATGAGGGAGTGTGTGTTTCCTCAGTAGCTGCCTCGTCCTTTGCGTGGAAGTCTGCTGCGTCGGAGGGGATATTGGTTATCTATAAACTGCTGTGCATGCAGCAGGTGGGGGAGAGGAGGCGCACGGTAAACAACAAGTAGGTACTTGTGAGGATGGAAATGTTTCAACGCCATTACATTGAAACTTTTATTTTCATCATGCCAAGAAAAGATTCTGCCTTTAAAATGCGGTGAAAAGGGGAATTTTTAATCAAAAAAAGTACAATAGGTCATAGGTCAAGTGTTACAAGACAGCGGCTCCTGCATTCCAACAGGATTTTTCTTTTTCTTTTTCTCTGCCCTTGGAAGATGTTTCGGTCCATTGGAGTTCTGCAATTTGTGATTGTTTTACCCTCACTAGACACTACTTTTGTATTAGAACTACATAATGTAAATGGGATTTATTTTTGAAATAAGAATAATGTCTTGTGTGTAGCATGTCAGGCTAGATTAGAATTCTATTTCCATATATTAATGGAAAGTACTAGCTGTTTGGGTTTGGATGATCGATTCATTTGGTGGTGAGGTCGGTAGTGATGTGATCACTGCTGGACACCAGTACAGGAGCCACTGGTCAAACTAAGAGCACCAAAAAGACAAAAATCACATATATTTGTAATATTAAGGTTCAAGTCCTTCTACACAGGAACAAAACAAATTTGAATTATCCATTCCTTTGTAAGGATGTAAGTGGTCCGTGCCACGTCAAGTCCCAACTTTGATTCTAAGAAACATGATAAATTCATTTTTACAAGTGTTCACCAAGCCCATATTGCAATATAATATCAAACCAAAGTTGTTCCAAATGAAACAAGAAGGCCATATATTTCTACCACACAGCGGTATAAAGTGAGGCTCGGAAGAAACCAGGTTTGAAAACAGAGCCGACAACAGGATGAATGTATGGAGATGACTGGAGCTTCGTCCCATTAGTCTAATATTACTGGCCCTTACATGAAGTTTGGGAACAGCTGCCAACTAATAGATTGTGATAACCGTGCCAGCTTAAGCATCTACTTATTCACTTACATTTGAGAGGCTGCTATAAATCTGACTCATTTTATAGTGGGCGATAAGTTTAAATGGTATTTTGTTGAGATAAAACCAAACAGATTTTTATTGACACAAGTGCTGTATGATGACCACTGACAGCAGGGCATAGCTCAAACATCTTTTGGTGTATCCCTGATTGCTTTATGGCCTTATAGCTTTATTGTATACATACATAAGTGTACTGTATATACTGTACATTGCTTGGCAGGTAGTCGTGGCAGCAGGCCCATATGGCTTTTGGCCAGAAGGTGTCACTATGCAACAAGAAACAAGTTGAACATTAACTACCACATCAATGTGCATTTAACATAATAACTGATACTTTACAACATGTGTCCCATACAGCATGTGTTGAACATATACGAACAAAACCACACACACTGTAAAGGGATCAAATGCCTAATCATTTTTTGTGCTCTTAACAATTATATTTGGGGGAAAGGTCAAACTCCTTTCTGGGTTTCAGATTAAATGGTTTCATTTTTATAAAGTTACTAGGCAGCAAGGTTGAGAATCCCCGCCCCAGGATAATAGATGACCTGTATTGTGAAGTCAAGTCGAGTCTTTTATTTTGAAATCTCTTGTCGCCAGCCACATGCACACACGAGAGAGAGAGAGAGAGAGCGCTTTGCATTGGCGTAGCTACGCTGGCACGCCAAGTATGAGATAAGTTTCCTGGGTGAACTGGGCTGGTCGCCGGCCGTTGTCGCGTTCTTGGAGAAACAACATAGCCCGGTGGACGTCGAGAAGTCGCGGAGACAAGTCAGTGGCGCTGGAAGGACCGGCGGATACGCACGTAGTTGTGTTTTTTTTCGGGACACGGAGAGCAGCGGCTCGAGCAGCAGCAGCAGCAGCAGCACAGCGGGCGGAGGAGCAGGCGCTTGGCGGACTGCTTTGGCGGCGGTGCCGCTGCTAGCGAAACATGAACAAAACCCACCGAGTGCCGAGCAACCGTTCCCTGAGCACCGTGGAGGTGAAGAGCAAGGTAACGCTGACGTCACATGCCGGCAGTTCGTTGTCAGTTTACTTGTTATACCTGTACCCCCCCCACGCCCTCCCGTGATGATAACTCGGCTAATTTAGCATGCTAAGTGGCTTAATAGCAAATGATGTTGTCGCGCATCGATACGAGCTAAAGCTTAACTAGCCAAAGCGGGGTTTCCGTAATGTGACTGTCAGACGCCATACTTCAAACTTCCACGTTGACGTGATGTTTTGTTCCAAGTTGTTCTGAGGAAAGGGAAGTTTGAAGCGGGCGTGAAGGTGGCGTTTTCTTTTCTTTTTTTTTTCGTCCGCTGACGCTGCGATGAAGCCCGTGTCACCTGTCACAGCCTCCTGCGTCGCTCCTCCCGGTTCACCACACCATATGTTCAAGTGCAGCTTGGCCACAACAGCCTCGTGGGCCGTCGACATTAGACTGTATTGGACTGTATTGGACGGTTATGTTACCCAGCGTATTCAAATACTCGCTCAGACGTTGTACAGCTTCTTCCCAAACCAGAGCAGTCCAGGGTCATTTGAAATGTTTGGTCTATCCACTGCTCGTGTCCAAATGCACGGGTGCTTATCAGAAACAACCCCCCCCATGACTCATAGTTCATGAGTCATTCGGCTTTGTGCTAACACATAAAAACCCTTGGATGGACTCAATGGTCCATGTTGGCAGTGGATTGTGGATCATCTTTTGTCAGCGCAGGGCAACAGTAAGCACAACACTCGGTCCTTCTCATCAACACTGCTGCCTTAAGAGTATGCCTCCCACAGCCATTGATCCAGCCGGAGCCCAGTGATCACCACGTTGCCCTCAAGTCAGCGTCGTGAGAACGTGTGGTTGATCAGGCAGGAGCAAATTGCACAGAAACGTGGAGGTACACCCATATCACAAAGTCTGCATCAATAATTCATCACGTGTGGCGTGGTAGCTCGTCCATGTGGAATGACAGACTCTAGTATACAGCTCACGTGGTTTTAAAATGAGCTGGCCACCAGATCAGTGTGCGCTATCAAACACCGACCCAAATTGCAGACCCCCTTCAGCGATTCCAAAGTATGCGCTTATCACTACATCTCCACCTGGTTGCAGTTCCATTGGCCCGTTTTGGAATCAATCTTTCAGGTGCCTGCCATGTCCACGTCTGTCCGTGCTGTGCTCACACGCGTGTATGCCTGTGTGCTCCGTCCCAGTTTGGTGCAGAGTTTCGTCGGTTCTCGCTGGATCGCTCGAAACCGGGCCGCTTCGATGAGTTCTACGGCCTCCTGCAGCACGTGCATCACATCCCCAACGTGGAGCTGCTGGTGGGCTACGCCGACGTCCACGGCGACCTGCTGCCCATCAACAATGATGACAACTACCACAAAGCCATCTCCACCGCCAGCCCCCTGCTCAGACTGTTCCTGCAGAGGAAAGGTAAGCATGGAGTTTATAGAACAAAGAATGATCGTTCACAGATCTGCTGTACTGATGGATACACAAACAAAAGTGTTCTGTTATCCTTGTAGGGTGTAGCTGAGAAATGCATGACAGGCCGTTTAGCAGTAAAATTAGCTTTTGTTTATTTTATCTTGATAAACAGAAAATGAAAAGGTGCAAAAGACCACGGTATCAAATTACCTTTTGAGTTTTTCCGGCGGATTGCTGCTTGTGTGTCTTGTCCTCATTGAGCTGTTATCACCCCTGTTCTCTGCCTGTGTTGTCTGGTGTCCCTTTCTGGACCAAATAGCTAAAGGTCATCAACCTTGCTGGGAAGCAGTATTTGTTTCCTAAGGCAATTTCCCTGCCTTTCCCCCGCGGCATCCCGACCACCACTGGTCAAGCCGCCCAGGGGGTTCTTCTCCCATTAGAATATCCTGTTTCTTTTGCCTGTTACCTTGAATTTGTGGTTGTCGTAATATTTGCTCATGACTGAGTTTGCTATTTATTCTTTGCACTGGTTAGGGTTAGGGTTAACCCTAACCCCCCCCCCAGTGTGTGCGGGCCGGGGCATGTTGGGCCACGCGCTCTGTTGTGTTTAAGCTGTCTCGCTGTGCCATATGACCCTATAGAATCTAAGCCACTTTGTCAGGGAGAGATTAGTGGGGTCACTCTGCAGCACTGCATGGTACCGTGTTTCAATTACACGCCAGACGCTAGCCCCACGCTGGGTTCGCTACACACACACACACACACACACACACACACACACACACACACACACACACACACACACACACACACACACACACACACACACACACACACACACACACACACGCGAGCATGCAAGCAGGCTTCACACATCAGTCAGCCACTTGCAAACGGCTATATTAAACAAATAAAGAAGATAAACACACAGAGTAATGCAGCCCCAGTTGTCTGTAGACCGCTCTGCCCTCAGGACCCAGGTATCCCCTCCTGATTTGTCTACCCCCCCCTTTCTCCTAACTCAAAGCACCAGTTGGTCCAAGCTACAAAGTCTCCGTGGGTGTGTGGATGCAGCTAATATTCCGCTTATAGATGAGTATATTTCTGGAGCTATTTCCAGTGATGGCTCTGTTTGTGCACGCGCTGAGGGTCTCACAGCTTGGTAGTCTGCTCTGTTGGCAACATGGTTTCAAATTGACTGTTATATTGTTTTGAAGAAATGCTTTTAATGTTAGTCCTACACAATCTTGTTTGCTGTCATCAGCACAAATTACTCTGCATCAAAAGGGGTCCTTTATTCTCTTTAAGCCCTCATTTTTGCAGCCAGGAAAATTCCAAACTCTCTGGTGTTGTCAGCAGCTCTGAAGGGAGGTCAGGAAGTGGAGGGGTCAGACTCAGTCACTCATGCGCAATCCTCCCACCGTTTTCTGCTCTACACAACTTTGTTGTGTTTAGTGCACCACAGCGCTTTCAGTCTTACGGTCACTATCTGGCTTACAATGCCATCACACTCCGACTATGTCCCTGGAGAACTGAGCGATTATATAAATGTCTTCGATGGTCAGATGTGATCGGGCATAATTGTGTAACAGCAGGAGCAGGGCTTCAGACGAGGCAGCGGCGTGTGTGTGTGTGTGTGGTGAGTTTGTCACACCTTGGCCTTCATGGAATAGCACCTTGCAATCTTGTTCCACAGATATCTGTGAGATGTGTTTGGAGATAATAAAAACATCTCTAAATCTTCCGTCTCAATGATTTCCAACGGACAATTTCTCATGTTTTGTGGGTGTCATTATTTTGGGCAGCTTGTAGTCTGAATGTCTACCCTCTGCGAGGTGCTCTGTGAGTGTCTGTTTACATGCGCTTCTTGAATAAAGCCCACAGTTATTGTTTATGCATCAACGCTACGTCACTGACCCGCTATCATCGCCGCATTGTTCCCTGCTGACCAATGGCGTGTGTGTTTGTCTGCGTGTGGACTACCACTCTGCCGCTCATGTTGAACTTCAACACTCGTTGATAGAACTCGACAGCACCGGGGGATCCCTTCCACCCCGCCGCCCCATTTGTGAGCGACCTGCTGATGATCATTGAGCTGGCATTGAGGTGTCCACTGTTTACTGGTCGTCATGGCAGCAGTGAAGAGGCCTGTTCTTTGTCGGATTAACATTGCATGGGGCTGATGGGAGCTGCAAAGCATGCTGGGAGCAGTATTGCTTGCATTTGGAAACGGACTGTCTTAAAGGGACAATTCATTCTGAAATAAGAAGTAGTGCTGTAGTGCTTGTTATTCATTTAGATGTTTTGGTGTCAGCTGGGAGATGCCAGCCTTCTTCTCCCAAAACTGCACCGTACAAACTAAACTGTTTTCTGTTTCTAGAAATTATGACCGGGTTACTAAAGATAACCCACAGGCAATGTTGTGAGCTGTTTCGTGTCAAAACTACTTCTCCCAACCATATCATGACGGAGAAGGAAGCGTGCATTGACTCATGGACTCGCTAACCTACCACCACTGAGCTCAAGTGAGGAGGGCGCTACTAATGTTTACGAGTCCATGAAGAGACGCGCTCTTCCTTCTATATGGTTGGTTCTCTGGTGGGTGGGGTTTGGAAGAAAGACAATTGTTCCTTCATTAGAAGGAAGTTTATTAAAACATCTCTAGATTATCTTGCATAGCTGGGTTAGAATAAAGAACTCAAACAATGGCATCTCTAACAACAATAGTTAAGATTTCTTTGCATGTTTGCAAGTAACCGGGTCAAAGTGTTTAAGATTGTGTGAGCTGCTTATTAAGTTAAATTCTTGTCACCTAATCTGTCATTTGGGTGTGTCTGGTATCCTCATGTAATTGTAGCTAATTTAAGTAGAGACTGCACAAACCCACTGAATCTGAATCAGTAGAATAGAAATAACACACAGTGCAAGAAGAACATTAGATGAGTGTTGCGGTCATTGGTCATCTGTGTAAAAACAGAGTATTATCAATGTTTTTTTTTAAAAGCTACTACGAGGAATTCAATCATTTGTGTATTTTTGTTTTGAACCCATGCGGGCCAAAAGGCACAAGGGTTTCCAAGTATTATAATCCTGTAGGTAACCTCTGTTTTTTACTGTGGCAGTCTTTGATGGTGTTGGGACCGGCGGCTCCCCGTCTCGAAGGCGAATGCAGCAGCGAGGATCTTGGTCTGTCGGTGGAGGGCTAGTCGCTGCTGGAGTTTTAAGCAGACAGATTGCAGTGAACCTGCTAGATTCGTGCAGAGTCCGACCCGGTGACGCACATTAAAAAAGCTTTAGAGGAGATTGCCAATCTTCTCCTTCATGGTCTTGTTTACTCCCTAACTATTCAAAGGATTCTCACAATTTAAATATGTGTAATATTTTTCCATCCTCGCCGTCAAATCAGCAATGTGGAAGCTGAGCGACGCCCTGGCTTTGTGTTTGATTGCATGTGAACATGGTTGCCTCAAGTGATGTGGTGTTTGCCTGCATCATTCATCCAGAACGCTATCACCACACGCACAGTTTCTGGGTTTTTAAGCAGCCTCTCTCAGGGCGTGGGTTTGTTTAGTGACGTCACTCACAGTTTCTGTCCTGAATGGACCATACCTTGTTCCCAGTATGGCAGGCTGTTAAAAAAAAAGTATGCAGAGGGACAGGAATGCTTTTATTTGCGTATCCCAGTAGGGACTGCCTTCTTAATAAGTAACCAGCTCATGACTCATTTAGTCAGGGAAATGTACAGTGTGAAAGTACAACAAGGACAAACTCTATCTTCCCTGCAAAGCAAGCATTAGAGCAGGATAAATACGATAAGCAATGCACAGTCTGCTGAGTAATGAATGGGAGGTACGTGTACAGTGAAAGGGACGGGGTGAGAATGTGACGGTGTAGGAAAGGGAGCCGGCATCAAGCAATCAGAATAAGTGAAGATGCCACAGCCTGTAAAGAGATTTACTCCTGCCAGCGTGAGATGAAATTATTCAAGTGAGAGAGGTGGATTGTTGCTGAGAAATTTAGGAGCATGGTGTGTGAAAATAATAGAAGTCTACCACCACCGCTGCTTCGGATGTCAAGTTTTGTGCAGATTATCATTCCTCTAGGATGCTGCGAAGGGAACAACGGATTGATAGCTATGTGTGGAGGAGGAACACGTCTTGGGCCTAATGAGGGAGGTGGAAGGACAAAAGGGAGACTGAGTAAACTGTGCTAGAGGGAGTAATGTATAAGGCATTGTTTAGGCAAGGCACATAATTAGAGATGTGAAGAAAGCGGAGGGAGTAGTGTAAGGGTGATAGGAATGCAGCAAGAGGCTGGGAGAGAGAGCGGGGGGGAGCGGGAGGGTAGGTGATGGGAATAGTATTAGTGAGGGAGGAATGCATAGTGAGGCCCAAGTTGGTTGGAGGGAGGCCGAGGGAGAGAGAAGGAGAATGTGGCCAGCCTCTGATCACGTTCGCCGGGTGATTAGACAGGACAGGAGGCTGGACTGCAGCCTCCGCTCTAGAGCCTGGCTCCGTCAGGCGGGGGGCGGGGGGGGTGGGGGTAATGATGGAGAGAGGCGGGGAACAGTCAAGAAGAAAAGGAGAATGAGTGGAAGAAAGAAAGCGCAGAGCAAAAACAGGGCCTGGGAAGCTAGAAAGCCTTTGAAACCTAGCTAGATGGGACTTTATGCATGGAGATGGAGGGAGGGTGGCTTAGATGAAGAGAGGGGAGAAATTGACCAATGAGGGCAGAGCGGTTGAAGAAAGGGAGTTTCCTGGTGACTTTCTACCAAATGCATTCGTGGGTTCTTGTAGTAACTCGCGTAAATGACTGTCGATAATAAAATGGACCGGTGTGTATTTAAGATTGATCCAAAGCTTTTAAGCTGCCCCCTTAAATATGGTTATTGGGTTTTTCACACGGTTGAGAGTCACAAGTGAACACCTGCTGCTAACTGTCAAAGGTGTCAACTGCCACTCCTCAAAAATGGACGTGCCAATTTAAAAGCTCAACAAAGTCCGAACCTCTGATTCTATACGTGATGGTGTGTGTGACGTTGTGAAAGCTACCAAATGGAACATAGTGGGTGGAAAGCACAGTGGCATGCTAACCCGTGTGTCACTGTCCTTGGGCAAAACACGTTGCTCCTGTAGCTGGGACTCCTGTGTGTGAATGTTAGTTACTGATGGGCAGATGTCACTGTGTATGGTCCTGTCATCAGGGTGTGAATGGGTGAATGATGACATGAAGTGCAAGACTAGAAAAATTGCTGTACACTCCATTGACCATTTGTGTGCTCAGAACTTCCCGCTTTTTCCACTAAATTCATGTGTATATCTGGGCCACATGGCGTGTTCTGCTCACTCAATAATAACAATTTAAAAAGTCCAATTTAGTTTAGGTGGCATTCTCCATCTTTGGTAGTTAATGTCTTTCCGTAGCTTTATTAGCTATTGCACCACCGTAGTTCCGTTGCTAAACTACGTGCGTACACTTTGCTGCGTCATCATTGTTTACTAATTGTAAATGCTTCTATAAATACTCCTTCGGACAAGGAGTGTCACATGTGAATGTGACATACTTTAACACAGAATGTTGAACTTTGTACATGTCGTTCACTTGTCATAAATGCTAGCCCATAAATTGCTTGAGTTCAGCCTTAGTTCATGCCTCAGGTTTCATGCCAAAGGGCTTGGCTAGACCAAGGGTAGTAGATTAAGAGGAGCATATGTAGTCATTTATTTGTATTTTAATGTTGACTTAAAGGAGTTCATAAAGATAAAATCACCAGAGGCAGGACTTGGTTTCCTCCATATTAAATATCATTAGATCATATAATAAGCTGTACTTTTTTTGCTTAGTGGTATTTCAGCAAAAAGTCCCGATGGTTAATAGTTGACGGAACACCTCGAACTACAAGCAAGGGACTCTTTCTCTAATGATTAATCAATCTATGGCAATTTTTAAAATTGGTTGCACCATCACAATGTCAAGTCTTTGGTTCAAGCGGGAAAAGCACTGATGCGCAAACTTGGGGGTTCATACCAATGTACATGTGGGCACCTCCGTATGGTTCTAACGGCTTATTTTCTAAAACCTGTAAGAATGCTGTGAAGTCTTGCTCTGGCTATGTGTACCTCTTTGTGTCCATCGGTGGGCTGATCTAACTGCAGGTTGGCTGTGTTGTCTTCCAGAGCCAGATGCTGACAGCAGGACAGAGCCAGAAGCACAGAGTGCCCCAGCACGCCCCTCCCCCTTTAAGTCCTTGTTCAGATGCATGAGACTAGACTTGGGTTCCCCGAGCACACGCGGCCACTCGACCTCCTCCTCCTTCCTCCGTTCTTCTCCGCCGTCCTCCCCATCTGCTAGTCCTTCTTCTCCCTCGGCCTCCCCCTGGAGGAGAAACAGAGCGGCGCTGCGCAGAAGGCTCCGTTTGTCGAACCTAGATGTAGCGACTCCTCCCTGTGACCCGGTACTAACGCTCACATCCCCGGGTGACCTGACCCTGACCCTGTCCCACGCTCAAATCCAGCCTGATCCAGCCCCATCCCTGTCCAGGCTACCTGCCCCATCCTGACAAGTCCGTACTTGGTTCCGGTCATCCAGCTGCTGAGCTAGTCTAGCTACATCTTTTGTCCCAAAGCTGGTCTCTAGTTGTAGCACAATGTACCAAGAGGGTGAGACAGAAGAGGGGGAGACAAAACAAGCGAAAAGTGATTGCTTTAAAGGTGGACGAGAAGGCTCTAATGGACAGATTAAGTGGAGGACAGAGGGAAGAAAAATGGGATGGTGAGCAGGCAATGCAGGCAGGAAGGAGAGATGCGCTTATGTCAGCGCAAAACAAATTGATGGAATGGCTTCATAATGCAGAAGAGATGCAAACAAACTCACATACACACACTGAGAAGTGCTGTACATGAATGCAGACTGGCAAATAAAGTCTATTCATTCTGCTTCAACCCCGATCGTAAGCTGTGTTACTTTTTGCACGCCATACGGCCACATTAAGAGAGTGTAGATTAAGTTTCCGGTTATTCTGTTGCTATAAATGGATCCTGCCAATAGAGAATAATAAAGCAGGAAAGATGAGTGTAATAGAGAATTCATGAAAGGGATTATGTGAGGAGGCCCAGAAGCAGGCTAATGTTCGCAAATGAGGTCGTTTGGAATTATGGATTTAATCAGCAGTTCCTCAAATTGTCAGCTCAATGTCCCTGTAACACGCATACATACACACGCACACAAAGACTCCCCTCCTCCCCCTGGCTGCTTTGTCTTTACCCCGGCTGTGCAAGACTCGGCGCTCTCCTATTTGAGATCCCTCCTTCCTTCCTTCCTTATCTCCCCCTTCCCAGTCTTATCAGAGCCAGGAAGGTATGCTCCCCGCATCAGGAATAGTAACCCTCCAAGAATTTCCTCCTTTTAAATTTGGTTTTATTTGATCTTTTGCTTAATTTTCTTAACTTCCTCTTTCTATTTTCTGTTTATCTCTCCTGTGGTGTTCAAGGCTTTTTGTTTTTTGTTTCACACCACCTCTGGTTTTTCTCCTTGACACACACAACCCCCCCCCCCCCCCCCCGCCTTCTTGTATCGCTCCGTGTCAGGAACGCCGTGGCGCTGCGTCCAGGCCTTCCATCAACAACCCCGGCTGTTTCCAGAACCCTGCAGCCTTCCGCGCCTCTGATATTTCTGACGTGTGTCATGTTCGGAGGCTGAAGACAGGGGTTTCATGGCCGGCTACTGAGCAAGCTTTCAGCCTGAGCTCTATTAAACCCTGCTTTAATGCTGCACTCTGGGCTCATGTGTCGTACAATGAAAGAGTCCTATTCTGCTGCGTGAGACGGAATAGTACAGCCAGCGGTGCTGGTGACTGTATCAGTTGTAGAAGTGACAGTGGCAGCACTTACGACGTGCCACGTAGCTCCTTCACCTGGACACAAGTGTCAGGTTTCCGTGACTCGGCACCGCGCAGGGCTGTTGGCAGGAAGTGATGGATCGTTGTGTCACAAGCGAAGCCCGGGCCTCGTCGAGCTGCATCATGGGAACTGCAGAGCTGTGTGGCCGTGAGGAGCGTAGCCGTCACGTGTGAGTGAGTGCTGCTGAAGAAATGAGCGGCACTTGTCTTGTACGTTTCCTTTATAGAAACGCTTAAATTCGCTAATATTCATTGGTCTAGATTAGTAGGTAGTCAGTACTAAAGAGCACATTCGATAACAAGGAATACACAAGAATAAATGAAGAAATATAAATAAGAATTAAAAAAAAAAGTTAAACTGTAAAATACAAATCAAAATATATATTCAAAAGTGGGTGTGGGTGGGTGGGTGCGCGGCAGAATTTGCACACTAATGCTTAGCTTAATGCGATGGAGATGCATCACTTCCCCCCCCCCCTGTGGGTGCGAGTGCTTGTTGGTGATCTACAGAGGGGATTGAGCGGTCCTCGCGTGTGACGATGTGTGCCGCGTCATAATTTTCTCCCCCGCTGCCTCGCTTCCTTTTGCGCCTCGCTGGCTATTCAAAGTGTGGGAAGTCAAAGCAGCCTCTGCATAGTTGGAATGCCTAGCCTGTGCGCCACGCAGGGCTGGGCGGAGGGGGTTGTGTGCTTTTATTAAGGGTCTGCGACCTATGCACCGCGGGCCTGATGCACTGCAGGCGTGTCCTGTCAGGTGTCGTCTGAGGAGAGATGAAGCACGGCTTAGTTTGCGGTAGTATAAAGGGCAGTCGCAGCAGCAGAGGTACGAAGTACCTGAAGGACTTCATTCTTTCATCATCACTTCCCTTTTTAGGGGGAGAACATTCCCCTGTCTGGCGTTAAGTCGAACAGGTTTGAACCGATAATTATGTGCTGAAGAGTTGCTTGTCGAATAAACAAAAGCCAAGATCATCACCATCGGTGCTCCTCTTTGGAGAAACATCAGGGTTTTGCATGGGGATACAAATGGGAAAATGCCAAAGAGCTAGTTTCTGTTGTTATGTCACTTGGTTGAGTTTTGTATATTTTGACAGATTTTAAACTTGCATATTCTTTTTTTTATTTTTTATGCATGAATTCATTGCTCAATTCAAACAGTATCGAGAAGTTCTTGCATATTTTTTTGCAACAGAAGCTTAGACTACAAATATATGTAGATTACCTGGCTACTGCATGTGCATGTTTACATATAAATATGTACACTTGTAAAATAATCATACATTATTATTCCTCCTCCAATGAGGTGTAATAAACAAATGTCCATAAAGAGGCAAACTTTTCGTTGCCATGTTCCGGCCACTTACAACAAACTCAGTCCAGTGTTACGGACAAAAATATAAAGTTCTATTTTTAGTGTTCGTTAAACAATGGGGTAGTGTTTTCCTTGAGCCCTTTGTGTCAACAAAATGTGGGAACTACATTAAGGTCATTTGTACTGTACCAAATGGGGAACAGTGTGTGTTTGTATTGGGCCTTTGTAGCCAATTCCACTCTAACGAGCTATAACGCAGCTCACTGTGCTGCTGTTCATTAGCGTTCAGGCATCCTCACTAACCACACTGCAACCTCATAAGTGTGTGTGCAAAGCAACACCTGCTGCTCTGGGCTCACATGTGTTGCTGTGGTCAGGAAGACACATGCCTGTGCCATTTGCTGCCAGGAGTGGGCATGTGCGTGCAGGCCCGCACGAGTCTGTCCCCTTAGTGGCCGTCCTCCTCTGCTCAGTTAGACTCTATTGTCATGTCTAGCACTTCATGTGCTGGTTTGTGAGGAAAAGGAGAAAAGTGAGAGTATGCGAGGATCAAACTTGTATTTTGGCATTTTTGCCCTCACAGGTTCGTATGAAGCTATTGTTGCCTCGTGTTTGTGTGTGTCCGCCCATAAGGTCAGGTGTGTATATACTAGACCCGTGCCTCATGGGAACCGAAACACGAGACCGCCGCTCGTCCTCGGGACAGTTGATCCTTTGTTTTTGTTTTAAAGATGGAGACAGGAGTGGGGGGAGCGTACCCACCATAACCAGAGAGCCGGGCAATCTTTATCGGCCACCCGAATGGAGGTTTTCAGAGATTACTCACACACACACTCCCTCTCAGATGGAAGAGACAAACCGCCAAGAGAAGTGTTCAGTGCAAGCTTGTCAGAGCTTTATTCATAGAGCCCTTTCATCTAAAAATAGAGTGCACAAAGTTCTGTAAAAACAGAAGGAAACGTGAAAAAGTTGAGGGCATATTCACAAGAAAGGATGTTGAAAATAACTCCAGAAATAGAAAAACAAGAAAAAGAGACAGAAATGTTAATGTTTAGCTTTGTGTATTATGCTGGTTAACTATTACCGAACCAGGGCCCAGTTTCTCCCTTCGTCACCGGCCAGCCTTTGGTCTGATTTTAATACCGCGGCCCTTGGGTTAAAGTCTGAAGCAGTGTGCTCACGCCTCCTAGAGAACACAAAGAAAAGGAGAGGGGGGCAGGCATGAGGACAGCTGGTGATTCCCGCAGCTAAAATGCGACCGTAATATTCTGTAATATCCTGAGGTGCCAAAGTGGAGTAAGTAAGGACCCGCTCACTCTCTGCCCGTTAACGGGAAGGAAGTGGGCTGGGTTAACTTGTAACTCAACTTATTTAAAACAAAGTGGTGACAAATTTGTCCCACAGCCCCTTTTTAAGGTCACATAACTAACTACATGGTGGTTATTTGTCAGAGCGCGCCAATGAAGGCTTTAGGTACGGCTGGTGTGCCCGGCAGCGTTCCGGGGATTGCGTGCGTGTTCAGCACAGACACCCTGCAGCGACGCCTCAGGCTGAGAGCCCAAACTTTATTCATTCTCCTGACATGATGCAACAGATTGTCAGCCTTGATGTGTAGTTACCCTGTTGGGATGTTAACGGGAAATAAACCCTCTTGTTCATTTACATCCACATTTAATTTACCCTGTTTTCCCTTTTTTTCCTCTTCTTTCTGTCTCCATGCCACATCTTTGACTCTCTTCCCCGTCCCCACTTGTCTTTTCTCCACTTCCTTTTTTCTTTTTGTTCCGCAGAGGAAGCAGACTACACGTTTGGTACCAACTCGCTGACCAGGAAGAAGAACACGGTGCTGTCGGCGGTTCTCTTGCGGCCCGACGCCACCAAGAAGAAACCGCCGGTCATCATCAGCCTCCCGCGGGACTTCCGCCCCGTCTCCTCCATCATCGACGTGGACATCCTGCCTGAGACGCACCGGCGCGTTCGCCTGTACAAGCACGGCCAGGAGAAGCCCCTGGGCTTCTACATCCGCGACGGCTCCAGCGTGCGGGTCACTCCTCAGGGCCTGGAGAAGGTCCCGGGGATATTCATCTCCCGCATGGTGCCCGGCGGGCTGGCAGAGAGCACCGGCCTGCTGGCAGTCAACGACGAAGTTCTGGAGGTCAACGGCATCGAGGTGGTTGGGAAGTCTCTGGACCAGGTGACGGACATGATGATCGCCAACAGCCACAACCTCATCATCACCGTCAAGCCCGCCAACCAGCGGAACAATGTTGTTCGCGGTGGAGGAGGAGGAGGAGGAGGAGGAGGAGGAGGAGGCGGCACGGCGTCCGGTAGCTCAGGGCGCTCGTCGGACAGCGGCGCCAGCTACTACGGCTACTCGTCGCAAGGTGGGGTCGGTGCCGCCGCCCCCGCGCCGTCGCACATCATCCAGAACTTCCCCGTCGGCGAGCTGGAGAGCGAAGAGGAGGACGAGGACCTGGTGATCGAGGTGGGCGGCGCGGCCGAGCCGCTCAGCCGCGACCCGGCCGACTACACCGACTACAGCATGGCCTCGGTGCCCCGCTACGAGCCACACCTCAACCTCCGCACCTCCTCCGCCCTCTCTGTCAACGGCGCCGTGCTGGCCAGCGGCAGCAGCGGGTCGCTAAGCAACGCCAACTCGACCACACCGTCCCCAGACAGAGCGGCTGAGATGCGGAGCCTGGAAGAGGACGGGACTGTCATAACTCTGTAGGAGGGGACTTTCGCTCCCGACTAAACACTGGAAACGTTACCCACACACATGGGAGTCCAAGGTAACCGGCGGATCGAGCTCGGCTGCATCCTTCACCATCATAAATATGACTGTAGCAGAGAAGCAAAATGTGTACTCTTTGGATCTCATGTGACTGACAGCAGACATGTGTGTTCTTCCTTACGTCGCGTTGGACACTTAACACTCTTTTCTCGTCGACATGCCAATAACCATGCATGTGTGCCATAGCGATGCCCCCCCCCACCCTTCACTCACACACACACACACACACACACCACCCAGGCCTGCAGGCACAAAAATGTCAGGCAAAAAGAGTGTAGCAGAAGTGTAATTTGATGCCGCCTCACTCTCCTCTTCTTTTCTAAACCACTATGAGCACTTGATTTGCACCCGGAAGATTGTGTTACGCTGAGCTTCCACAGGAGGGCAGAGAGGAGACACCACATCCTTATTGTCAGTCCCATGAATAGATGAAGCTTTAACAAGTCATCCACACCTCATAACAAACACTGAAGTAGTGCTTTTGTTAACAATCTGTGGCTGTTTCTTCCCTTTTTCTTTCATTTAGTTTTGCTTTGTCACCCGACTGTGACCTCCTCCCCTCCCTCAAGTGACCACAGTACAATAATAGCATGGTTTCTATGCGAGGAAAAAGCATGTAGAAAGAAAAAAACTACTCTGAGTTCTTCATTTTAGCTCTGATGCTTTTAACTGTCATTCCCCCCGCCCATATTTTTTACTCGCTGCGTCAATAATTGACTGATAATGAACGGTTACTATTTTCAAAATCTCTTTACCATCATGCCGGTTTAATATTTAACAAAAATAGCATGACATTATGTTTCTGTTTTCCTTTTTTTTTTTTTTTTTTTTACACAATACGTGTACCTCACAAGTGACTGTATGACCAGTTTCCATCTGACCAATAGGAAGTCGCCTGCGCCTAACCGGAAACGGAACCTCTCGGACTGAATCTCGCACATTAACTTCCCTCTACTTCTCCGCGACAAGGGCTATTTTCCCCGCTGCATGTACTGTGTTTTAATACTAGTCATCTCTCACTCATTATCTCTGCACCGCGACCCGACACATTCTCGCCAGTCTGATGTTACACGAAACATTTGCATATGAAAACTGTTGTCTGCAGTATTTCCGCACCGCTTCCTTCTCGTGGCTTCATCACTGAATTCAATCGATGACGCGCGAGGGGAGAATGTAACCCTGGTGCTTCGAAATATTGACTTTGGGTCTAAATGGCGGATCAATAGCCGCATTGTAATGTTGTTTGCAAACACAACCACAGAAATGAGTTGGTGAGGCAGTCACTGACAACAAGGAAACGGCGCGCAATTACAATAAGCTCTGGTCAGATTGAGTCCTATTTTAAACAAAAACTCATTCACCACTGGGTTTGATGAAGGCGGGGCGCCTCTGATCTGTTTGGTATCCAAACCGTTCCTTAACAACTTTGT